>NC_091124.1:175910450-176005450 GCF_040183065.1 Periplaneta americana
CATATAAAAATAACCACATAAAATTTCACGTTACGTTTGAAGTTTGTGCACCACTGTTTTCTTAATCCAACAGGCTACTTATTCATATACACAACACTTCCTGTTTCCATACTTAGCGTTTGATGCCTGCGCACGACGTCAAGGTCAGAAAAATGCGCTTGCTTTGATATCACTGGCATATGTGAATCGAACAAAATTGTAAATATTCCTCTTCATAAGGTTGCTATGAAGATGTTCCAAATTGATTCATGAAGCTTTGAATGTCAGGTGCTTTAAAATAGCTGTCCTGGAAAAAAATAGTAAAATGGACTTGGAACAGTGTGGTTCTGGGAGATATTATGTCATTTCAATATACATCGATAAAAGCCCAAAATGTCAACCATTGCATTGGTCCGCGGATCATGTTTCGTAAGTCACTTTGAATCAGATCCGATGTACTGCTTATGATCAGGCTTCGAGACTTTGGACCCGATACAGTAAGTTTACTGTGCATGCACTATAGGTTGTTGACTCGCTGCAGGTAGATAGAGATGTGTTGAGGTAACAACGTTGCTATTTAGAGTAGAGTACGGTAGTATGGGGAACACAGATATGTACATTCTGAAAGTAAATATACTCACACAATGATAATGTCAAAAGAATGTGAAAAGCATTTATTCTGTCTTTTATAAGCATTTGTGTTTAAATATACACAGTGTTAATGGTGAAAATAAGCATGTAGCAATTTTAATTTTTTCATTTATCCTATCTTTAGGAAATGCAGTAACAGTATCGAATTGCAATGTACCTACTACAAGATTCATTCTCAGTGTCTCAAACGTAAACCTTTTTTCGGTTATCTGCCAAATTTTGTACTGTAGAAAGCTGCGCTCTACGTCGCATGACGTGATGGGGACAAAACGAAAAAACCTAACATCATTGCAGTCTCTAAGAGACAGTCCTTTATTCTCGGGTAACTCTATGTCCACTAATTTGCTGTTTATGTTACACAATGTTCCATATCCGTTATTTTTACATAAAATTGATTTCCAATTCTGTTTCACACGTTCAGTAACCGGTGTACTTGATGTCTCATTAATTCTCTGCATCATTTTCTAAATTAATTTGAGGGCTTCCGGCATCTCTTGCTCTGACTTTTCTAACCGTGTAATAGTACCAGACTCAGTTTGTATGAAAACCAAATTATTCGTCAGAACCTTCAAATCCAGAGCGTTTTCCTTTGCGTATTTGTTGGCATTCATTCTACAGTACCCCAACCCACTGTACGCTTTACCACTATACTCAGTACGCCTTTATGCGGATTTCCCACTGAACTGCTCTATTGGGTCCGAAGTCTCGAAGCCTGCTCATGATCATGCTCTCATTATAAGCGAAAGCGTAGAGATACAACACTTTATTACACACAGTGTCGCTGTGAGATGTTGAAGAATATCTCCCTCGTATCCGTGCGCGTTTGCTCCATTCGAGAAGACAGCCCGAGCCCGCATCTAGAGACTGTGCGTGTGCCGTTACGCAACACTTGAGGTGAGTCCGTGGGTTCATGCAGACGAGTCAGTGATCTGAAACGCAATTTTGATCCAGGCTCACGTCTAATATAAAGCGGAACGTAGAGGCAAGCAGCATTCGTGAAATTACATGCCGCTTTAAAACACAAATTATATTTTAAAGATACCGTCGCAGAAAAGTCTTGTGGCGGATATTACAATGAGAAGTAGCTTATATTAAGTTGCTTTAGTTACCTTCTGCAGAACAACTTTTTAGAAGGAAAGCAATAACAAAACGATGTACAGGGACATCATTTTATTTTTACTTCAGTTTTTATTGTACCTTAGTTTTTGAATGTACTTCACTCCCACCCCTTCTACTAAGGAAGTTCCAACTCCACACAGAACCAAGACCGCAGAGAGTAAGCAGTACTGAGTTACTGGGTATAGTACATTCCAGAAATATGTTCGCGTTTTCCAGTGACGAAAGAGTTTTCAGTATTGAATCATATTTTCGCACAGGTACTGTCCGTTTGCCTACGTCGCATCCCGATTTCCCCCACCTGCTTCTGCTCGCCCCTCTGTAAAAGCTGGGCTGTCTTAGCTCTTTTCTGAAAACATTAATTTCTCTTAGGAATTGGACGTTTACGTAATATTATACAGCTGTTTAATTTAACTTAAATAATAGGGCCTCGTTAAGTAATTAACTGTCACGTGATTTCTCCCTTTCTACAATCCTGCGGCATAACCACTTGGACGGACAGTAGATAGCATGTCTGAGTAATTTTATATTTTCGGGTCGGGCAGAAGTGAAGATTGAATTCACAGTACGTAGAGTAGGTACAGAATTATTTCAACATGAGTTACTAGTACGAAGGACGAAACTGGCAATTAGAATTAGATGCAATAGTCTATAGTGCGATAATATGCACAAAAGAACTGAAGCCTGTATCGAAATGAACGGCCACCATTTTCAAAATTGTGTTTAAATATTCATATTCTGATTATTTTTCAATTTAACTTCTTTCTCTATATTGTACGCTAATGTGCTGTAGACAGTATAATATACACTGCATAATGAATACGTTCGCATGGATAACTCACTTCGTGAGTAAAAACACTTATTCTTAATACAGTACTGTACTTTGATTAAAGAAAAACCTAATGAAAATTATCAAACTCAAAATCGCGATATTTCCTAGTTTACGTAAATGGATGAACTACTTTTCTTCCATCCTATACCTAGTAGAGTGATTTGTGTTTTACGCCAGTATCATCGAACTCCAGTCTTGGAGGGGGGAGCAAGCGGTGTTTCCGGTTCTCTAAAGGTATAGACAGGTTAATATTAAAAATGTTAGTAAAAATAAAATGATGACCCTGTATTAGCTATAATGTATATAGCAGAGGTCTGCATCGGACGTTTTCGCTCGAGCGCCAAGTAGTTCATAGCAGAATCCGATAGGTAGCGCACATGCAGGATGGGTAAAATTGTCGCGAGCGATAAATCCTCGAAAGGTATAAGCCGAGCGTTAGACATTCGTTCTTGTTACAGTGATGAACTGTGTAGTAACATCATAGATGTTTATCATTTCAAAACTTTGCAGTGTTTAACTAACCTCTCCATAGTACAACTACAAACCTTGCTTTAAAATGTAATATAAATGTTGTAGGTAAATGTCCCCCCCCCCCCACACAGGAGTGATTTTGTTTTTGCCATATCTGATAGATGTTATTGGATGTAAATGTAATTATTATAAACGGAGAACACAATCACGATAATGCAAGAACTGTATCAAGTTTTATAGTAGTAGTAATAATAATAATAATAATAATAATAATAATAATAATAATAATAATAATAATAATAATAATCTCTAGTGTATCAATCTTTGCGTCTGTAACAGTTGTGCAGCATGATTATTCGTTTTATTATATTTTCTGTGACGTTATCTCTGTACTAATATTGTTATTACTTTATTGCTATATAATAATATTTTGTAAAACGTTTCTACATTGTCGCAATATATAGACGGGGCAGTATGTATGGACCTATCATTTTACATATGAGATAAACCAAATATTGAATAATTATTCATTAGCAGGGAACGGATTTATATGGACTAAAAATATATGAAATATGTAAATATATATGTAGTTATTTTTACCAAAATATGGAATTAAATATGGATTTTTACCAAAATATGGAATTAAATATGGACTTAAAATTATAAAAAAATGACTATGTACGTTAAATATTGGTACATTTTAATCAAACTAAACAAAAAATATAATGGACGTACCTTATCTTCCAATGTAGTTTCAACAAAACACAATTTTTATTGTCTGTTACCATAACAATAGGTTACAAACATTTCTTTCAAGTGCTGAAAAGTGAATCTTCTTCTATTGTCTCTGAGGATAGATTTATACTGACTAAAAGAGCGTTCGACGTCACAAGAAGTAACTGGTACATAATTCAATTTCACAATGTCTGCTGGGGATAAGTCCAAGTTAATCTTCACTGTTGTTTCACCACTCATCACAGCAACAACCTTTTGTAGTTCTTCATATCCAGGGTTTTTTGAAAGTACAGTGTCCACCTTAGCTCTTACTGCATCTGCAACTTTACCTCTACCACGATTCAGTTGTTCCACAGTACTATTTATAATTTCAAAACTTTCAGATAGTGAAAGGTGCCTATTTTGGAGACTTTTGAGCGTTTTTATGATGCATGAAAATGTATGCTGAATGTGAGCTAAGTCATTCTTCACACTTATGTCACAGGTAACTGTTTTCGCAGTATCAATTGAGACTGCATCTTCAGAGTCCAATGCAAGGAGAACATTGTTAATAGAGTCTATATGTTCGGCATAATATTCAACTGCTTCTAGCCATGTACCCCATCTAGTTAAAATTGGCTTTGGTGGCAATGGAATTTCAGGGTACATTTCTTTCAACACGTTAACTCTACTGGGAGCTTTGAGAAATACTTTTTTCACTGATGAAATCAACAAATCTACTTTAGGGAAATTGTCTCTGACCACTTCTGCCACACGATGAAATGCATGCGCCACACAAGTAAAATGAGTCAATTTAGGATATACAACAGATAATGCTTGTCCAGCTTTGACCATATAAGGGGCAGCATCGCTAATAAAGAATAACACATTATCGTACATAATACCCTTTGGCCACAGGATACCCATAGCTTCGTTGAACAGTTTAACTATAGTTTTGTTATTGCACTTTTCTAGAACATCACAATGTAAAAGAATTCGTTCAGAATATTGTTCACTTAACAAACCGATAACTACATTACCAACAAGTCTACCTTCTTTGTCGGGAGTCTCATCAATGGAAACCCAAATTGAACTATCTTTAATTTCATCTCTTATCTTCTGTATTGTCTCATCGTAGATGGATGGAGCATACGTCTTCCTAAGTGTTGACTCATCCGGGATTGTATGTTGAGTATATTTTTCAAGGAATTCCCTGAAGACCTTATTCTTTAGTTTGTAGAGAGGAATATCAGCAGAGATGAGAGAACGGCACAGGTCGATGTTAAACTCAGATCTTACATTCGATGTTGTTGGTTGTGTTAAAAACAATTGTCTCTGCTTGGAATTTAGTTGTTTGTTGGCCTGATGTTTACTAGTTGTAATGTGTTGTTGCACCAGGAACTTTTGTGTAGATGATACTGCACACTGACACAAATTACAAAATAATATTTTATTGTCAGTTGATAAACCATCTTCTTTAAATTCTGAAATGTAACTTGTTAGTTTTGATTTTAAATTGACTGAATGACGTACTTTTGGCATATTTACCGTCTTTATAGTATGATTTACAAAACTGAACCTATGTGTACTCTGACTGGCATTTAACTGTTGAGCTGCACAACTGAAGTCTGTTAAAAATTTTAAATTAAATTAATACAGTTTTGTAACTTACTTTCCCATTGTTGATAGGACTGCTAATTTTCAAATAACTCTGATGTTAAAGGGATTACTGAACATGTGTTTAAATCTCTATTGTTGAAATGTATTTTTAAAAGTTAATGGAATTTTGTTTTGTTTTATTGTTAAACCTAATATAATATGGACTGTTTTATATGAAATATGAAAAATATATGGAAATTAACGAAAATATGTACTAAACTCTAAAATATGGAAAAATATGGAAAATAAAAGTAGGATTTTTCAACCCTACACATTGTGAAACATAAAGATAATGCAAAATATAAATTATATTAGCTTTATAAGTAAATATGTATTTACATATAAATCCTTTCCCTGTTCATTAGCAATAATAACTGTATATCGAAGTTTTTCATACTATTTTATTTATAACTTCATGTTAATGTTTTGGTACGTTCCATTGACTTCCATTAAACGTTTGTCATAAACGCAGAAAATAAAGCCTTATTTTTACCGTGTGAGCATACATATGTGTATCTTATCTGTCGCCTTCCATACAAGATAAGACATGTCGGTGAGATGACCTTGTACTGTGCTTCTATTTATTACGAGCGTATGACGACCGATCTTAACTCACTCGAGCGTGCGACATTCGACCGAGTTGAAGCGAGCGATTTAACTCCAATGCAGCACTCTGGTATGTAGATTAAACATTGAAAAGCTTGCACAATAATATTACCCTAGATCAGCCGTGGCGAAAATGTGATCGTGCGCCGAGCCACTATGTAACCTGCAACGTGCATAGCACCTATGGAGGGAGGCGGACACCCGAAGGGGAAGTGAAGCAACTGTCTGACTTATTAACGGATTTTCATTTTCCTTACGTCAAGCACTTAAATATAATTTTATACAGTACAAGGCTACAAACTAATGTTTAGTACCTGTAACGAAGGAAGAAATGAACAAGAAAACATAGGACACATTATCACAACCTAAAATTAACTGTCTTCAGAATATCTCTGCGACAGAGTTTCAAAATCAGGAATTATGTCACTTACTGCCAGTCGTAGATGATCACGAAGGTATTTGTCTGTCAGTCGTGATCTAAATTTGGCTTTTACTATTTTCATTGTTGAAAATAATTTTTTACAAACGTAAGTTGTAGTGGCGTCAACAGAGCAAGCGAAAAAACAAAGCTTCGGATATTCATTTTTTAGCAAAGATTTGAAAAGTTCAATAGTTGTCAAGTCCTTATATCTAGCTTTCATTTAACATCACATTGTAAATCTGTGAGTTTAAAATTGAAGATCTAACCGCATTATTCGTACATCTGCTGAAAAAGGATTGACGTACAGAGATAATAATAATAATAATAATAATAATAATAATAATAATAATAATGACTGCCTCCGTCGTCTGTTGGTCAGCATGCTGGCTTCCAGATCAGGAGGTTCCGAGTTCGATTCCCGGGCTCGGCTCTCGGTGAATTTTTCTCGAAGAAGAGGAATTCCCTGGGTGTTTAGAGTCTGGAAATTTGTATGAATGTGAGTGTGCCGGGTTAATATTAATTAACCAAACATCACAAATATAAAAATACATCAGGACTGTCGCTGGGCAGTAACCTGAACACATGTTTCAGCGTCACATTGTTGACAAGTAACTCCATCTGTTAGCACAACCATAAAGTATCTAATAGATGCAATAAAGTTACCAACAATGAAAAAGAAATAAAATAATAATAATAATGAAATAATAATAATAATAACAATGAAATAATAATAATAATGAAATAATAATAACAATAATAATAATAATAATAATAATAATAATAATAACCTTTTAATGTTTAACACGTAGTGTAATACCGTTTTATGTTACACAACCGTTCTCCTCGTAATGCATGTGAACAAATCATACATTTAATATTCTCATCATATTGACAGCAAAAAAAAATGCGTCCTCCCATCCTACTTGAAACTTTCGTTTCTGTAGAGGTACATGGTTTCCGAGAGAGACATTGCGACGATACGCCACTCACAGGTCAGAGACAAATACAAATGGAACTGAGTTTGACTCCAGTTAGTGAGAGGGTGGGTTGAGAGAGGTAGGAAGCAAGGGAAATGCACAGCTATCATTGCGAGTCACAATGTTCTCGAGAGTCACATTTTCGCCACGGCTGCCCTAGATAAAGAAAATCCTAAACATTCCAAACCTTAGAGTGTCACGGACTCCTTGAAGCTCATATTTCATTTTGGCGAACCCCCAAAATGTATTGTAAGTTATAATTTAGACTGCTGATCATGTCCTACTCATTCATTATACGTAGGGTTGCCATATTTTGCCGCTTTATATGGCGAAGGGTAATTTTGAATTACTTTTTCGTGCTCTCTGCAAAAATGAAATTTACAATTCATTTTTATATTTCAATATGCCTAGTGAATTATTAAATAAGTATATAATAAATTTTCAATCTTAAGACATATCAACTTGCAAATGTTTATTTGCTATTTAATAAGATATATGAAAGTTTTCGCCGTTTGGGGCATCTTCAGATATAACAAAAACATATAATCTGAACCTATAATAATAAATTATGCAAATAACAAATAATAAAGAACAATGTATGTATGCAATGCATGAGATTCATGAGCTTTATGTAAAATGTGAAATAGTACAGGATAATTGTTGATATAATCTTTAGATTTGAAATTGAATTGGGCGGATATTTTATACATATAGCTCATGTTACAAATAAAATATACAATTATGATTAAAATTTGTCAATAATGTTAAAATTTATAATGATGATTGATAAAATAGATTTTAAGAATAGTCATTAGTTGAGGATTGTCGTAGGGTATACGATAATTTGCGTAGATGATGTTCGTGTGTTATGTATATATTTCATCTGAAAATTGAGATGGAGAAATAATAATAAGTGCATTGCATACATACATTGTTCTTTATTCTTGTTATTTGTATAATTTATTATTATTATAGGTTCAGATTATATGTTTTTGTTATATCTGAAGATGCCCCAAACGGCGAGAACGTTCATATATCTTATTAAATGGAAAATAAACATTTGCAAGTTGACATGTCTTAAGATTGAAAATTTATTATATACTTATTTAAAAATGAAATTCGTTTTCGTCGAACACCCACAAATTTTTACGTAATTCCTTAAGTTCGCTATATTTAAATTTCGCGCGTAAACTTATACTGCAATCGATATAATCTATCGTAAAGTGATTGAACACGAAACAATCGATACTTCTCGAGTTGTCTAGATGTATACAGAAGCATTACAGTCACATGATAATAATTTTGAAGTGAAATTAATATGTGTAAACCTTATCATGTTATTTAAAATCGGTCTAATGATGGCGACTTCATCACAAAGAGCATGTGCAACAATGAATCCTGGGGAGAAAAATATAATTAGGGAATGTCTGGTCATCTTGCCGCCTCTTCACATTAAACTGTTAATAATGAAACAGTTTGCGAAAGCATTGCATGAAGATGATTGTTTTAAATACATAAATTCTAAATTTTCCTTTCTCTATGAGGCTAAACTTAAAGAAGGAATATTTGTGAGACCCAACATAAGAAGTTTGATGAAAAATGAATGCTATAAAAATCTGATGATCCATGAAGAACGACTGGCTTGAACTGTGGTAGGTAATTTCTTGGGGAATAGCAAACACACAGATTTAAAAAAATACTTATTTACTTACTTACTTACTGGCTTTTAAGGAACCCGGAGGTTCATTGCCGCCCTCACATAAGCCCGCCATTGGTCCCTATCCTGAGCAAGATTAATCCAGTCTCTACCATCATATCCTACCTCCCTCAAATCCATTTTAATATTATCTTCCCATCTACGTCTCGGCCTCCCTAAAGGTCTTTTTCCCTCCGGCCTCCCAACTAAACTCTATATGCATTTCTGGATTCGCCCATACGTGCTACATGCCCTGCCTATCTCAAACGTCTGGATTTTATGTTCCTAATTATGTCAGGTGAAGAATACAATGCGTGCAGTTCTGTGTTGTGTAACTTTCTCCATTCTCCTGTAACTTCATCCCTCTTAGCCCCAAATATTTTCCGAAGCACATTATTCCCAAACACCCTTAACCTATGTTCATCTCTCAAAGTGAGAGTCCAAGTTTCACAACCATAAAGAATAACCGGTAATATAACTTATATAAATTGTAACTTTCAGATCTTTTGAGAGCAAACTGGATGACAAAAGCTTCTCAACCGAATAATAACAGACATTTCCCATATTAATTCTGTTTTTAATTTCCTCCCGAGTATCATTTATATTTGTTACTGTTGCTCCCAGATATTTGAATTTTTCCACCTCTTCAAAGGATAAATTTCCAATTTTTATATTTCCATTTCGTACAATATTCTGGTCACGAGACATAATCATATACTTTGTCTTTTCGGGATTTACTTCTAAACCTGTCTCTTTACTTGCTTCAAGTAAAATTCCCGTGTTTTCCCCAAACGTTTGTGGATTTTCTCCTAACATATTCACGTCCTATGCTTATTTGAAGGTTTCGTAACAAGCTGTTTTTTACGGTGTTGGGTTGTTAGCCCTTCGCCCAACCCCCAAGCTGGAGGACCACCCCTCATCGGCTGTCCGCGACTGCTTATTCAATATATTCCATATCTGGAGGCCGTCTCTTCGATCTTCAACCTGAGGACGCGCCATGCCGTGGTGATAGGGACCTAGAATACATGGAATGTAGGAAATTAAATATCTTTAATAAATTGACAGCGATATTAAATTTCAGTTTCAGCTTTTGAATATTAATCTAAAAATTCATAAATGGCCTAGAAAGTTTTTACGTTATGTAATGTTTTTGCTGTGTCTAGTACTTTAGACTTACCTACCATAAGGTCATTAGTGGGATGATTAATGCTACTCCGCGAAGTCTGGCTCAGTATTGCAGTCTACCTCAACATTAAATATAGTACAGTACTTCTATTATTGTTCTTCAAGAAGACCAGAACAGAAACTGTACGCTAATACAGAATGCTGATACAAATAGCATTAAGTGTTGTATTGCAATTCGGGAAACATTAGGATTTATGGGTGGTGCATGCAACCAAGATTGCAACAGGGATGTTGTAGGAAACACGATTTTTAAGATCCAATCAGAAGATAAATCTCAGTTGTTTTATGTCGGGAAAACTGCTATTTTTGTCATCAAGAAGGGATTGTATGTATGTATTTATTCACACTGCAATGGGTATATACCCGGTGGCAGTGGTAACTAATTACACTCAATAATGACAATAATAAACTTGTTAATTAAAAATACAGTTAATAATAATACCAATAATTAATACTAACAATAATTAATAATAATAATAATAATAATAATAATAATAATAATAATAATAATAATAATAATAATAATAGGGAATATCCTAGATTAAATGAAGCACGATCACTTAAAATAACATTTAAAATAAATCTAATTTGTATCTTAAACCTAAGTTCGAACTAAAACCCACGAGTATGATATGTTCATATCTGCACAAGTACCTTTCAACACTACACTCATTTCGCTGTCAACTCACTCACTGCAATGGAACTACGACACATTTCACTGATTCTATCCTGATTTCACTAACACTTCAAAAACATTTCACTGTTCAAATACTTTGCACTGCCACTATAAACTATAAAGCTTCACTGACAGGAACACGTTTTGCTTACACAACACACTTCACTGACACAACACACTTCACTGACACAACATAATTCTTCACTGATACAACACTTCAATAACAACATATCATTTACACCCTTTAAATACTGTGTATAATTACCGTCTATTAGTAAGGTCCTTAAGCCTATTTTTAAATACGTTTTTGGTTGTTGGTAAAGCCTTTAGTAAGTCTGCAGGTAAAGCATTCCAGTCCCTGATAGTACGATTGAGAAAAGAAAACTTTCCAGTGTCCGTCGTCTGCCTTCTTTCCCTCAATTTATATGAGTGGTCGTTCCTTGAAGAGTAATTTGGCGGCTGCAACGTATTTTTTATTTCTCTCCAGGCAGGCTCACCTCTGTATGTTTTGAACAGTGCGCATAATCGAATTCGCGTTCTCCTGTCCGTGAGTGTGTCCCATTTTAATGGTGAATTTTTCCGACAACACTTGAGAGCCCGTTTTTGAATCTTTTCCATTGTCTTAATATGTTCTAATCTGTAAGGATTCTTTATGCATTTGTTATATTCCCCTTATTTTAGCTAATGCAGTAGCGGCTGGTGATCGAAATCCTCGGTGAGGACAGATGCAACTAGTTTAAGTGCCTCCGATAGGAAATGTTTATTTATGATAATAATAATAATTATTATATTATTAATATGAATATTACTGTATTATTATTATTATTATTATTATTATTATTATTATTATTATTACTATTAATGAAAAATAATAATTTCACTCACCAAATAAGCTGTTATGCTGTGAGTTTCAGTGATTGTTTCAGTGTGATGAAACAACCCATTTTATATGTTGAAACCCCTTTTCTTTCTTTTCTTTTTATTTTTTTCCCTTGACAGCAACAAACAAGGCCAACAGAGAAGTTTATTTTGCACCACATTACACTTAACCATTTATGTTGCCCATACCAGGATGCAATAGAAACTCGCGTTTTAAGATTATCTGTCAGAAAAATTGTGAGCGATGTCGTAGGTATCTCGGTAGACTCTCTCTTTATTTAAAACTTCCTTTCTTTCAATATTATTTCTTCTCGAAAAAGGACACTCTAACAATGAATTAACTGCACCAGCATTATTTCTCGCATTTGTTTCTGTTTATATTTTCCGAAATACATAACAACATTGGCCCAGATTCACTACTGTACTACGAAGTACAATAGTACAACACCCTCGCTTAAGTCATAAACTGAGACATAGGGGGAGAGAATAGTGTGGGTCTCTGCCTGCCAAAGAGCTGGAATTTTTGTTATTCATGGCCTAGTTAGGAAGACAATTCACCATTGCTATCCCCACCCCACTCTACCCTTGAGGCCGGCCCATGGATGGGAGGAGTGAAACCTGACCAGGCCAGACGAATTGTGCCTCAGCTACAACGTTTTAAGCGCAAGATCAAAGCCGCGAAAATACAGGAAATGCAGAAAACAGACCCGGCACGAGCGATCCTGGCCTCAGGAACAAATTTTACTGCAAAACAGGTCTATATACATCACAAGCTAGACCCGGCACGAGCGATCCTGGCCTCAGGAACAAATTTTACTGCAAAACAGGTCTATATACATCACAAAGTTTCCAAATGCATCTACAGCGATATATGCTTCATTCAAATAACTAATACATTACATAAAAACACAAAATTTGATTTAAGTTAAGCCAAGTGACTGAGGCCCGGCCTCACTTGCCTCAGTCATTCAGCGGCCACTGATTTAATGTCAATCAATGAAGATTGCTTTTTTTTTTTTATATTTCAAAAGATATTGGATGTGAATTCAGCAGCATGTGTTGCTAGAAAGTCACTGAGGAAGAGAAATGAATCGCATTCTGGACTGATAACTCAGCGATACCACAAGTCTAACTTTTTTATTGTTGCTTCAGTCTTATTGTGAACTGTGAACACAGTTAAAGTTGGATTCTGAAGTTTGGAACTAAAAAAAGTAAAACTTTCGGACAGATACGCAAGACTTGCAAACCACGAGAAGTCCCTCAGGCGAACGCATTCCTGTTAAGCTCTGTGTTCCAAACATCTGAGATAAACAAAAAATATTCCAGCAAGCTGATAACTTATCACGTTTTCTGATTTTTAAGCATAGTTAAAATCATCATCATCATCCTTCACGAATTAGGCTTCTGTAGACCTGTTTCGGCCCCATCTAGCAGTCTTCTAAAAGGTCTTCCTTGTCGACGATGTCCTCTAGGTTTATACTGCATCATAATTTTTGGGATTCTTGAATTTTCCATTCTTCTTACATAATCTAGCCAATTTAATTTGTATCAGCTGATTTTTTTCTTCTACTGACTCTACTTCTAATTGTTCTAAAATTTCTTCATTCCTTTTTCGGTCTAAAAGAGTATATCCTTCTGTTCTCCTGAAAAATTTCATTTCCATTGCTTTGATTCTATTCATGTATTTTTTCTTTAATGTCCAAATCTCGCTTTCGTATAAAAGGGAGGGTAATGCTAGTGTATTATATATTTTTATTCTTGTAGATTTTTGTACTAATTTAGCTTTTAATGTATTGTTTATTATTCTTAGAATTTGTGTAAATTTGGTAATTTTCTTGTTCACATCTTTTTCATTTTGATAAGATATTTCGCAATCCAGATAATTGAAATTTTGTACTTGTTCGAGGCATTGGTTATTGTCTATTATCTTACTTCTGACTGGGTCTTGTCCTAAAAATGCCATTACTTTTGATTTTTGTGCTGAAATTTCCATCCCAAAATCTTTTAATATTTTATTTAATGTATATAATCCTCTTTGTAAATTATTCTCTGAATTGGGAATTACGACTTGATCATCGACATAGAGTAAGGTATTTAATGTTAGAGCACTACTGTGCTACCTAACGACAAGGCTAGTAACCTATCTTAGGGAAAATTACATCACTTTCAAGCCTCAAAAAAAGGAGTATAAGGATAGATAATTTGATGACAACCCATAGTTAAAATACCGTTTGAAAACACACCTTGGTTCTGCGGACCGCAGGTTAGGAACTGTTGCATAGGTGTCTGTTCCATTATTCATACCTTACGTTCATAATCCCTTCTAAATCACACAAATGTTCAACTTCAAATTGTATTTCTTTAATTCTATTTTATTTTGTACTGTATTCTTGTTGGAGAAGACATTTCTTCACGGAAAATTGATTTTCCTTCAAATCGAAAATAATTACACGTATACCGTAATGAACTGAAGGTCATTATTTACTTTTTCATACCATTAAAATGTATTATTAGGTAATTGATTAAATGGCGATCGTACTCGTGTTAATTATGTAAGCATGTGCGGCTTACAGCTGTTTCGGTGCTATTCGACACCATCCTCAGAGCCTACTAGATCTCGGCGCTATCTCAACTTCGCTGCCTGTTGTGAGGGTGCGTTCGTGTGATGAAGAGTTGTGTCAAATAGTGTGTGTGTTCTGAAATTTATCTGTGTGTTGAGAATTTGATTGGGGTGTGTTTTAGTGTGTCTGTATATTTCATATTGTTCTAGTGTGTTGAGTTTTTGGTTTTTGGGTTGTATGTGTAGGATTTCCATGTCTGTATTTATGTTATTGTATGTGTGGTTGGCATTAGTTATGTGTTCGGCATATGTAGATGTATTGTGTCCTCTGGTTATTGCTTTAATGCGTTCTTTGTATCAGTTTGGAATGATCTCCCTGTCTGTCCAATGTAGAAACTGTCGCAACTATTGCATGTGAGTTTGTATACTCCTGTGTTGTATTTATTTCTTTGTGTTGTTTGTATGTTGAGATGTCTTTGTAGTGTGTTTTCTGTTCTCACATGCAATAGTCAGCAATACAAATTTAATAAATTTTATCCGCTAAACTAACAGTGGAAAACGCCACATCTAGCGGGAAACACTGACAACATTGGTTGGGTTGCTAATGACTGGGAATGTAATCTACGAGTAAACAGCGTGTTGAAAAGTGAAGTTTGATGCTGATATAATAAGTGAAACTGTAATTATCAGTAAAAAGTGTTAAGAATGGCTGGCATTGGTATCCAAGAACCTGCAGGTATTGCTTTTACCCAAAAAAATTCAAATAAATATGTGAAATAAGTTATAATTTTTTCGAAATTGTGCTGCGCTAAAAATGTGAATATTCATTTCAAGAGATACGGTTTTACTCGTATATTTTCTAGGAAAACCGTAAAATATGCATCTCAGCGAGATTTGTGTGAATATTCTAAGTTGCGGTCAAAAATCTCTTTCAACGATAATGTTGACATTTCAAAAGACCAAATATGTATTATTTACTGCATTCGATAAGTAATGGCAACAATGTTGTAAATCAGTGCTCCTAGCGGTGACCATTGAAATCTTGTACTACGTAACAGAGCAGCGATTGTTTCATAAATTTGTAATACTGAAAGTCTTCTCTATTATTATTGTTATTATGATCTGTTACTATTTATTATTATTACTAGCCGTACCCGTGCGCTCCGCTGCACCCGTTAGAAATAAATATAAAGTAATTACATAATTAAAATAGGACATTTGATCCAGGGAACATTCGTGTTTGATAGAAGGATAAATCGTTTAATATGTTACTTCATTTAAATTGTATTTAAATAATTAAAATGCGATCATTTTGGTCCAGAAAGTACTCATTTGGTGCAATGACAATTCCTTTAACATGTTTCTTAATTGTTATTACATGCAACCATAGTTTAATGAACATTGACATCATTTAGATTTAATGTGTATACTTTATTTTACTTGCTGTATATTTTCATTGAATTATGGTAATAACTTAATTTTAACCCTTGTTGTTTTCTACGTATTCAGTAAATGGCGCTTGGCCCACTATGGTTCTGAACCCTTCAAATAACTTAACTTAAATCATATTATATTATATTATATTATATTATATTATATTATATTATATTATATTATATTATATTATATTATATTACATCCCAGGGTTCGATCCCAGGTGGTGACAGGATTTTTTCTCGTTGCCAAACTTTCAGAACGGCCCCAAGGTTCACTCAGCCTTCTATAAAATTGAGTACCGGGTCTTTCCCGGGGGTAAAAGGCGGTCAGAGCGTGGTGCCGACCACACCACCTCTTTCTAGTGCCGAGGTCATGGAAAGCATGGGGCTCTACCTCCATGCCCCCCAAGTGCCTTCATGGCATGTTACGGGGATACCTTTACCTTTTTTTTACATTATATCAGACGTTGCTGTAATAACATTATAGTATTATGTCCATCTAGAGAAACTACACTTTCCAATGGTGAAATAATAATTAATTATACAAATCGGTTAATTTAGCTTCCGATATTACTTCATACAAACACAGAAACATTCTCTGTCCGCTATCTTTCATAGCTTTCGATTGTTGTTGTCCAAGGCCCCTTATAGACCAAGTCATTTGTTTTTTATTTCGTTACACGGCCTTAGATGGCAGTTATTTTAATTTTAAAACTCATTTATCTCATTAAATATCAGTCCTATCAAAATTTTCAAAGAATAAAACTTATCGCAAATGAGTTTTAAAGAAACTTTTGTTATGTAACATTTTTCACAAAAATCAATAATACGCGAGATATTTCGATTTATTTAATTCAGGTCCCCTTATAACCCCCCTTTTAAATAAAGTATTTTGAATGCCATATAGCCTAAAATCTAAGTTACAACGAACTTAATTTATATTCCAATTTTCATCGAAATCTGTTCAGCCATAATGCGTGAAAAGGTAACAAACATACAGACAGACAGACAGACAGACAGACATACAAACAAAAATTTCAAAAAAGCGATTTTCTGTTTCAGGGTGGTTAATTATATATGTTAGGACCAATTATTTTTGGAAAATCGAAAATTACAAGATAAATTTCGGCTACAGATTTATTATTAGTAGGCCTATAGATTATTATTATTATTATTATTATTATTATTATTATTATTATTATTATTGTTATTATTATTATTATTATTAGTAATAATAATAATAATAATAATAATAATAATAATAATAATAATACGCTAGGTTCCTACCTATCTTTAAGCAGGGGGACAAGACTAACTGTAGTAACTTTCGAGGAATATCACTTTTGTTGACGTCGTACAAAATTTTGTCCAATATTCTTTTGAGAAGATTAACTCCATATGTAGATTAAATTATTAGGGATCATCAGTGTGGTTTTAGGCGTAATAGATCAACTATTGACCAGATATTTTGTATTCGACAGATAATGGAGAAAAAATGGGAGTATAAGGGTACAGTGCATCAGTTATTCATAGATTTCAAAAAGGCATATGACTCGGTTAAGAGAGAAGTTTTATATGATATTCTTATTGAATTTGGTATTCCCAAGAAACTAGTTCGATTAATTAAAATGTGTCTCAGCGAAACGTACAGCAGAGTCCGTATAGGTCAGTTTCTGTCAGATGCGTTTCCAATTCACTGCGGGCTAAAGCAAGGAGATGCACTGTCACCTTTACTTTTTAACTTTGCTCTAGAGTATGCCATTAGGGAAGTCCAGGATAACAAAGAGGGTTTGGAATTGAACGGGTTACATCAGCTGCTTGTCTATGCGGATGACGTGAATATGTTAGGAGAAAATCCACAAACGATTAGAAAAAACACTGGAATTTTACTGGAAGCAAGTAAAGAGATAGGTTTGGAAGTAAATTCCGAAAAGACAAAGTATATGATTTTGTCTCGTGACAAGAATATTGTACGAAATGGAAATGTAAAAATTGGAAATTTATCTTTTGAAGAGATGGAGAAGTTCAAATATCTTGGAGGAACAGTAACAAATATAAATTATACTCTGGAGGAAATTAAACACAGAATAAATATGGGAAATGCCTGTTATTATTCGGTTGAGAAGCTTTTATCATCCAGTCTCCTGTCAAAAAATCTGAAAGTTAGAATTTATAAAACAGTTATATTACCGGTTGTTCTTTATGGTTATGAAACTTGGACTCTCACTTGACAGAGGAACGTAGGTTAAGGGTGTTTGAGAATAAGGTGTTTAGGAAAATATTTGGGTCTAAGACGGATGAAGTTACAGGAGAATGGAGAAAGTTACACAACACAGAACTGCACGCCTTGTATTCTTCACCTGACATAATTAAGAACTTTAAATCCAGATGTTTGAGATGGGCAGGGCATGTAGCACGTATGGACGAATCCAGAAATGCATATAGAGTCTTAGTTGGGAGGCCGGAGGGAAAAAGACCTCTTTACGGTGGCCGAGACGTATATGAGAAGATAATATTAAAATGGATTTGAGGGAGGTGGGATATGATGATAGAGACTGGATTAATCTTGCTCAGGATAGGGACCAATGGCGGGCTTATGTGAGGGTGGCAATGAATCTCCGGGTTTCCTTAAAAGCCAGTAAGTAAGTAAGTATTATTACGCTAGGTTCAAATGCAAATTAAATCAATATAAGTTGCATTTAATAAATCACTGTCAGTTAATTATCCTATTGAAGTTGACTTTTCTAACAGCGAAGTATCATTTTGCACGATCCGTCCCTGGTCATCTAGTATATTTCATTTCTTCATTGCCTCTAAAATACCTGTCTATATGCTGTTCGTGGTCGACCTCTTTCCTTTCTTCTTGTTGAAATCCAATTATGTGCGATGTTTGGCAATCTGTCCTCAGGCATTCTTATACCAAGCACGCTCCATATTGACTGTCTTGTTAATAAACCAACCAAAATTTTCAGTCGAACTCCCATTTCCTTTTTGGTGATATTATGCCCTATTTCCCATTCTGCCCTTTCGTGATACCCTAGCATATCACCTCCAATAATTCACTTCCATCCGTAGTAATTGTTATTTGAGGGGTTTACAACCAGAGTGGACCAAATCCATCTGGAATAGTTCTGAGATATTGAGTCTTAAAGTTCCTGGCTCACGCTTAGCAACTTTCAACTTCCATAGGAAATGCTTTCCTCTGTGGAGTAACAAATGAGTTATGTATGTGTGCATGTATGTATTTATTCACACTGCAGTGGGTATATATCCGGTGGCAGTGGTAACTAATTACACGCAATAATGACAATAATAAACTTATTAATTAAAATACAATTAATAATAATACTAATAATTAATACTAACAATAATTAATAATAATAATAATAATAATAATAATAATAATAATAATAATAATAATAACAGAGAATATACTAAATTAAATGAAACGATCACTTAAAATATTTGAAACAAATCTAATTTGTATGTTAAAACTAAGATCGAAGTAATACCCACGATTATGATATGTTCATATCTGCACAAGTACCTTTCAAATTACACTCATTTCGCTGTCAACTCACTCACTGCACTGGAACTACGACACATTTCACTGATTCTATCCTGATTTCACTAACACTTCAAAAACATTTCACTGTTCAAATACTATGCACTGCCACTATAAACTATAAAGCTTCACTGACAGGAACACGTTTCACTTACACAGCACACTTCACTGACACGACATACTTCTTCACTGATACAACACACTTCACTGACAACGTAATTCTTCACTGATACAACACTTCAATAACAACATATCATTTACATCCTTTAAATACTGTGTATAATTACCATCTATTAGTAAGGTCCTTAAGCCTATTTTTAAATACATTTTTGGTTGTTGGTAAAGTCTTTAGTAAGTCTGCAGTAAAGCATTCCAGTCCCTGATAGTACGATTGAGAAAAGAAAACTTTCCAGTGTCCGTCCTCTGCCTTCTTTCCCTCAATTTATATGAGTGGTCGTTCCTTGAAGAGTAATTTGGCGGTTGCAGCCTATTTTTTATTTCTCTCCAGGCAGGCTGACCTCTGTATGTGCAGGCTCACCTCTGTATGTTATGGCAATGAATAAATCTAAGTTTTCTTCATCCGAAATTGTATTAATCCACAAACTGATCACTGGTGAACTTGGTTCACTCTGGTTGTAATGAGCAAGGTGTGTTTAACGGCACACATATAAAACCGTTCTTCGGACTGTTGAATTATAAATTTAATTTCTATTTCCTTACGAAGTTTTGTTTATGCCCAAAATCCCCAAAATACTGTCAAGATTTAATATACAGTAGCAGTTTTCCTCATTTTAATCGTATCTTTAATTCCTGTATCATTTTTATCCTCACTGGTAACTTTTAACACTAAGTATTTATATTTCTTACAGAATTTTATAATGCCTTCATTTTTAATAACTAGTTACTGTTTCTTACATATATTGTTATTTTTTAAATTAAATATTAAACCCCTTTTTGGCCATCCTACCCCATTATCTCCTGGCTTAGTTGACTCAGAAGCGATGCCTTATTGCTGTCACTTAAGAGGTTCAAACCTGTCTTCGGACTAAACAAAACTCCTTTTGTTGTGTATTTTTCTATCAGTTTTCACTCATTTACTCAATGTTTTCATATTCCTGGACTAATATGATCTGATCACTAGCAAATTGTAGACAATGTACGGTACTACCTTGTCTCTAATCATTAGGGCCAGATTTGTAGGTTTTAATCTATTTTTCCTTACTACTATTACTACTTACTGGCTTTTAAGAAACCCGGAGGTTCATTGCCGCCCTCACATAAGCCCGCCATTGGTCCCTATCCTGAACAAGATTAATCCAGTCTCTACCATCATATCCCACCTGCCTCAAATCCATTTTAATATTATCTTCCCATCTACGTCTCGGCCTACCCAAAGGTCTTTTTCCCTCCGGCCTCCCAACTAGCACTCTATATGCATTCTGGATTCGCCCATACGTGCTACATGCCCTGCCCATCTCAAACGTCTGGATTTAATGTTCCTAATTATGTCAGTGAAGAATACAATGCGTGCAGCTCTGCGTTGTGTAACTTTCTCCATTCTCCTGTAACTTCATCCCTCTTTCCCCCAAATATTTTCCTAAGAACCTTATTCTCAAACACTCTTAATCTCTGTTCCTCTCTCAAAATCAGAGTCCAAGTTTCACAGCCATACAGAACAACCGGTAATATAACTGTTTTATAAATTCTAACTTTCAGATTTTTTGACGGCAGACTAGATGACAAAAGCTTCTCAACCGAATAATAACATAGCATATACTATTGTAATTAAAATTCGCAGTTTGAACTAAAACAATTACACAAAATTATAACATATTTATATGTATATATATTCTAAACTTACATTCTAAGTGAGATAAAAATTCTATAGGTGTACATGTATACAGTGAGGGTAGAATAGAGATCATGTTTGTTTTACATTTACTCAGCTCTGAGAATGCATGACTCGGATGTATGAATATTGCAAAAACCTTCAATAAGGAGAAAACATCACACAGAATTCGATATTATCCAATATGCGAGACTACTGACTATTAGATAGACTGAAGAAACCTTTCGAACGTCATAGTTTTTTGCTGTAAATTTGTTTTGTGGCAGTCGTGATGATCACTATTTCTGGCAAATGCTGAGAATAAGATAGTTGTTAACTTGTATCTTCAAATTATCCGGTCAAATATTTGTTTATTGTTTCATTAAAGATGAATTCCTGTAAATATTTATATGGACTATTACACTTTTACTACGTCACACTACTTTTGACCAATAAAACGGTTCGAAAGGACGTCTTTCAACCAATCATGGCTGCTTATCGCACAATTTTATCGCGTCCCTAGCATTTGTTTAATTTTATCGCGTCCCTAGCATTTGTTTATTTTTATGACTACCCTAGCATTTGTTTCTTTGTTTGCCAACATTTCAAACTGCACTGGTCTGGACGTCAAAAACAGAAAATTACAAACCACTCCAGTCGATGCACAGCACTTTCAAATATGACTCGCATTGGAATTCAAGAACAAGAATTAATAAAGATCACTGGTCATAGCTATGCATCTTCCCTGAAACCCTATTTACAAATAAATGAAGAGCACCATTCGGAAATCCTGAATAAGATGAGGGATACACCATGTACATCAACGAGTTCACTTCTTTTACGCACACGTCGAATATAACATCAACTGAACCACCAACCACTAAAACATTCAAATTTGAAAATTGTATTTTCAATAATTGTTTCTTTTAAAATTATTTATGTTTATCTTTTATTTCATCATTGTTAATTAAAATGTTTCTTATTTATTTCATCATCCCTAATTGAAACTTTTCTAACACTCGTTTATATTATTTAGGTTATGTTTGTTATAGCTTCTGCTATATGATATTATGAATAGTCACGTATCAGAGATTGTTTAATACTAAGATTTATTGAAAATCATGTCAAGTGACGTTGATTACTGGGATCGGGATAATTGAAGTGGAATGGAACTGTTTTAATAAAAATGAAATTGAATCAACAAAACCTTCTTGACCAGTAACCGTCCACAGAGTTCAATGAAGATTCCACAGTTGGCACAACTGATAAGAAAAAGCTATTCGTAACACACTACTAGCGTAATATTTATAATGTTGAGATGGTACAAATTTGAAGGCAGTTTTGTATTTTCGTAAGTCAATTAATACTTCAATACAATAAAGTATTGAAGTACTTTGTTACTTCTAATCTTTATATACTTTCTTCTAATCGTGTAATAGTCAATTAAATCCCACTCGAGTTTTAATTTTCTCTAGATAAATCAAAACCTATAGTGAGATTACTATTGACTATTACACTCTTACTACGTCATACTACTTTTGACCAATAAAACGGTACGAAAGGACGTATTTCAACCAATCATGGCTGCTTATCGCACAATTTTATCGCGTCCCTAGCATTTGTTTAATTTTATCGCGTCCCTAGCATTTGTTTCTTTGTTTGCCAACATTTGAAACTGCACTGGTCTGGATATATATATATATATATATATATATATATATATATATATATATATATATATATATATATAATTACAAACCACTCCAGTCGATGCACAGCAGTTTCAAATATGACTCGCATTGGCATTCAAGAACAAGAATTAATAAAAATCACTTATCATACCTATGCATCTTCTGAAATCCGATTTACAAATAAATGAAGAACACCATTCGGAATAAGCTGAATACACCATGTAGGCCTAAATCAACGAGTTCCACTTCTATTACGCACACGTCCAATGTAACATCAATTGAACCACCAACCACATTCACATTTGAAAATTGTACATTCAATAATTATTCCTTTTAAAATTATTCATTCGGAAATTCTGAATAAGTTGAATACACCATGTAGGCTTAAATCAACGAGTTCCACTTCTATTACGCACACGTCCAATATAACATCAATTGAACCACCAACCACATTCAAATTTGAAAATTATACATTCAATAATTATTCCTTTTAAAATTATTCATGTTTATTTTTTATGTCATCGTCGTTAATTAAAACTTTTCTAACACTTGTGTATATTAGTTAGGTTATGTTATAGCTTCTGCTATATGATATTATGGATAGTCACGTATCAGAGATTGTTTAATATTAAGATTTATTGAAAATCATCTGTCAAGTGACGTTGATTACTAGGATTCCGATAATTGAAGTGGAATGTTGCATTTTAATAAAAATGAAACTGAATCAACAAAGCCTTCTTGACTAGTAACATTGCCATCGAGAACATCTCGACGAGAAGGCATTGCCCTCTAGCATGCATCTAGCGTAATATTTGTAATGTTGAGATGGTACAATAATACATTTGAAGAGAGTTGTATTTTCGTAAGTCAATTAATATTTTATTGTATTGGAGTACTTCGTTACTTCTAATCTTTATATACTTTCTTCTAATCGTGTAATAGTCAATTAAATCCCACTCGAGTTTTGATTTTCTCTAGATAAATCTGCTCGTGTTCCACTCTCAGATTTATCGATAAAATCAAAACGTCTAGTGAGATTACTGTTGATAAATGATTTTCCATGAAAATAGTGCTGTAGCTTCGTTAGATGATTGGGTGTTCCTGAAGCGTTACATGGCACAATATCTTGATTGTGAGAGGAGTTCTGTTCTATGTGCTTAGTGTTCAATCACGCAGAATCCTAACAATACTTGTTACAGAACAAAAGCCATGAAGCTGCGCATTGTGTAACTTCATAATTCCGCTATCTGTTAAATCTTTTTACAGTCGTGAATGTTCTCCTTGGGCTTTTGTTTCCAAACATCCCATATCCTAACAAGCAAAATATACGAGTATCCATACCGTATCGAAAATTGTTCCCTTGAGTTCACTTGTAGTTTGATGTGATTGCAGAATTTGTCATAAGAGTACTCGTTTAGAATACTTGCGATGTGGCCTAGGTATCTATACAGGGTGTTTGAAAAATATGGGGCATATTTTTCAGGTATGTATTTCCCACATGTAGACAATCAAAATAGTTCATTACAACATATGTCCGGAAATGCTTTATTTCCGACTTATGGCCTTCACAACATTGAAATTCACCGGAACGTTTTTCTTTCCGCAGGTCGTTGCCGTCAAAGGAGACATTAAGAGGGCACTCTGACAGTTCATTCCGAGGCGAAGGTTACATTCAGTGTTGTGTAGGCGTTAGACTGTGCGACATGTATTCAAATCAAGAGCTGGCAGGCAGAGATACACTTCATGTACGGTAAGGCGGACGGCAATGCTGCGCTGGCTCGTCGTTTGTACCAGGAGAGGTACCCACAGCGACATTGTCCAGATCGGAAGACATTTGTACGTCTCCATTACCGTCTGTGCGAGTATGGAAAATTTGACTCTCCTGGTTTGGGAAGGGGACGACCAAGATCTACAACTCCAGAAGTACAGGAGGAGATTCTGGAGCTGTGAACATGACTCCTTCTATCAGCACACGAAGGGTAGCGTTGCAAAGTCAATGTTCCTCATACGACTGTCTGGAGACTGTTGAAAGAGTATCAATTGTATCCTTATCATTTGCAACGTGTACAGGCCCTGTCACCAGCAGATTACCCTCCACGAGTTAGGTTCTGTCAGTGGTTCTTGCAGCAGTGTGGTGTAAATCCGAACTTTCCTGCCTTAGTATTATTTACAGATGACATAAAATGATGGCATAACAAATTTCCACAATCAGCATGTATGGGCGTATGAAAACCCACGTGCAACTGTTCCATCTCATCACCAGGTGCGGTTCTCCCTCAACATGTGGGCCGGTATCATTGCTGATCGATTAGTTGGACCCTGTGTACTTGTAAACAGACTCACGGGGCAGGCGTACACAAACTTCATGGAAAACACCATACCTCATGTTTTAGAAGACACTCCACTGATCAATCGTCAACACATTCACTTCTTGCATGATGGCGCTCCTGCACACTTCAGTCGTACGGCTCGCCGGTACTTGGATCGCAGGTTTCCTGATCGATGGATAGGTAGAGGTGGCCCAATTGCTTGGCCTCCATGCTCACCTGATCTGAACCCTCTCGATTTCTACTTGTGGGGCCATTTAAAATCATTGGTTTATTCGTCTCCGGTGCCTGATTTGGAATCCCTTCGGAATCGAATTGTGGCATGTTCTGAGGACATACGCAATACTCCTGGAGTTTGGGTTCGTGTTCGCAGGTCAATGAGACATCGATGTGAGGTCTGTATTCAAGCAGAAGGTGGCCATTTTGAACATCTTCTGTAATGACAACGACCTGCGGAAAGAAAAACGTTCCGGTGAATTTCAATGTTGTGAAGGCCATAACTCGGAAATGAAGAATTTCCGGACACATGATGTAAGGAACTATTTTGATTGTCTACATGTGGGAAATACATACCTGAAATTATGCCCCGTATTTTTTAAACAGCCTGTATATATAATTTGAACTGGTAATGGAAATTACGGGAAAACGGCTGAACGGATTTTAATAAATGACCCATCATTTTGAAGTTTGGAACCCAAATTTTTCCAGAAAACTAGTAATTTTTAGTGAAATGTCAATTTTCCTACATCATTTTCCTATTTTCCAAAAACCATCTGTCGTCAGTTTTGAGAAATATGTAATGGCCCTTTCAGAATAAAACAAAACACAAACACACTACAATAAACAATATCACACGAAGGCTATGACCTGCAGGATTGCTAACATATTTAGAGTTCAGATGGCTGACATAATACCAATATGTCGATCTTCATTTGTGTAACTTTTTCTGAATGTTTCTGTAATATTGGTTATTAAAAACTTCAAAACTTACTAAAAAGAAGATTCTCTGGTGTGTAATTTTCTGAGTATAGCTGTCTGTGTATTGGATATTAAAAACTACAAAACTGAAGAATGTTTGATGACATTATTACCATTAAAAATGAAATATTATTATAGTGAATGCCATGATGTATTTGTCACGAATTATACAGATTAATGCTCTATTGGTGATATGAAAGTGAAACCTTTTGGGGTTATATAAGTAGGCGTAGAGAATATCTGAAGTTAGATCTTCATTTCTATAATATTTACTGAGTGACGGCTATATAGTAGTCTATACAAAACTTACGTAAGATAACAGTATTGTTATAAAAATGAAATATTTTTATAGTTATTAGTCAGGTGGTATGGGTCTTGTCCATATATTTAATGGCGGTATGGTATAGATATTTAAAGCTGAAAGTTAGAATTTATAAAACAGTTATGCTACCGGTTGTTCTTTATGGTTGTGAAACTTGAATTTTCACTTTGAGAGAGGGACAGAGATTAAGGGTGTTCGAAAATAAGATGCTTAAGAAAATATTTGGGGCTAAGAGGGATGAAGTCATAGGAGAATGGAGAAAGTTACACAACGCAGAACTACACGCATTATATTCTTCACCTAACATAATTAGGACATTTGAGATGGCAGCGCATGTAGCACGTTTGGGTTAATCTAGAAATGGTATAGAGTGTTAAATGGAAGACCTGAAGGGAAAAGACCTTGAGGGAGGCAGACGTAGATGGGAGGATAATATTAAAATCGATTTGAGAAAGGTGGGATATGATGGTAGAGACTGGATTAATCTTGCTTAGGATAGGGACTTCCAAAATGTCTAGTATTCTTGATTGGAAATAAATTTGAAAAATTTTAATTTGAATTGTAATGAACTTAGTTTGTAGCATTTGCTACACAAGCCACTAGTTTACATCTAATCCTCAGTATGAAATTTGCACCATATTTTATACTGTGAACATTTTGCCAAACTTTGTTTTAAGTAGTTTTTGTCAACACTGTATTCAGTTCAGTTAAAAAAGAACAAACGGCTATCTTCCTGAACATGTGAATAGTCATTAGTCTGAAAGTCGATGCTCAGTTGAAAATACTTACGAGCATCTCTTCATTCTCGTACAATTCATGTTCCCTTAAATTTTGTTTCGCAACATAGCTCAGGACGAGTATGAGAATCCATTCTGTTTACAATCTCCCAGACGTTATTTTAAGTACTTTCTGTCATAACAGTATGCTCAGATCAGAATAAAATTAAGAAGATCTCTACGGCTGCGCCATCTGTCAAAACATTCGTCAGCTGTGAATATCCTCGCAGACTTGGCTTCAGTTACTCTCTATCAGAATGAGAACCTTGAAATTGCCCGCTACGCAACTGTAGTAAGACCCTTATAAATAAGTCATCTGCTCCGTAAGTAATTCGTCATATTTTCTGTTTCGCTGTCAATGCAGAGTAGTCGTGATCGTGAGTGTATCCAGTGTTGCCAATTCAGCGGTTTTCCCGCTAAATCTAGCTTTTTTGGATAACCGTCTCGCGGAAAAAAATTATATTATCCCGCTTAGCGGGAATAATAGCGGATTTTAATCTTTAAAGTTTCTGAACTGAAATTCATATTAGCATTATTGGTGGCTTTCATAATTACATTTAATTCGTTCAGTGTGTGTTTTGTGAAATAATGGATGTGTTAATGTAGTGATAATGCCATATAATTATGTTACCGTTAAAACCCGAAATCCATCAAAACCAGTTTTAACTAATAAAAACTAGTTTAAGCAAATAATAGATAGATAGAAAGCGAGTTTAGTTTGTTTAGGTTTTTGTTTGGTAAAATTCTAAAAAAAACCTAAACAAAACAAACCAAACCTAACCTGTCATTGATTCTAGATCTTACGAAAATTCGCTTTCTATCTATCTACATTTTAAAACTAATTTTTACTAGTTGAAACTAGTTTTGTCGGACTTCGGGTTTTAACGGTAACATACACAGTTCAATAAGAATTGAAATATGTTGTGGCTGTGATAAAAGTGTTCTAAATTGCTTTATAGTGTCATATTGGGAATGATAAAAGTGTGAAATATTCGTTACTTTGACGGATGGATGCTCCATCTTGACTATTATTATTATTATTATTATTATTATTATTATTATTATTATTATTATTATTATTATTGAATAATACTTAGTTCAGTACATTCTTATTGAATAATAATAATAAGTACACATTAAAATCTAGAGATATTTGCTGGTTTTCGAAAGCCATCTAGTGGGATTATATGAACAACTGTTGGCAACACTGAGTGTATCTTGTTATCACAGTCTAATACATACAGTCACGCAACTTCAACACTTTTTATGCCAACATTCGCGACACTAGCGCCCAAGCGGCAGGCAAGGCATTGGTCATAGTCTCGTTCAGCCAGCACGTGCTTTAAAGGGATGCGAGATGTTATAATAACGTTTTAATCATGCGTCGGAATAAAGGCAATGTGTGCAATGACGAAAGTTGCGGTAACAACAAGTTTAAATCTCCGAATTTGTCGTTCTTCAGATTCCCTAAAGACCAAGAGAAAATCATAACTCAGTCATAACCAATAATCCACGTTGTAGGTAGCCTACGTATTGTGTTCTATAAAACATTTATTAGTTATCAGTTACCTACTTAAATACAAACAAAGTAAATACTTGTTACAGTATATTATTTTTTTGCAGAGATCATATGTATAAATGTGTAACCATTCCGATTTTGGATAATATATCTACAGTTTTTAATGCAAGTAATTCCATAATTTTTGTATTCGTGTTTTTTTCTTTATATTTTTCAAAAGTTGAATGTTATATTGCATTCAAGTAGGGATCATGGTGTTAATTTTTCAAGAATTCATGGAGTATTGTAATCCTTTTGCAAAATATTCACTTCTTGAATAAATCCAGACTGTGTCGATAAATTTCTGATGTGTTGGTGTAGATTCATGTGGCAGACGTATTAAGTTCTCAAGAAATAAAAGAGCCTTTTTAAATTTAATATAAAAAGCAATCTTTTCTGTAATAATTTGCATGACTGTTATTGGTGTTGATTTTACATTCCCAGTAATTATTTGAGCCGTTCAGAGCAGAAGTGGTATAAGTCAAATTTAGATAATGAGGCTTAAAGTAAAAATTCTAAAAATTCTGTAAAATACAGCGCAAAGTAGCAATTAATATATCCTTCGTGCTATTCACTAACTACTAATAGTTTAAATAAATTCAATATTAACTGCTACTTTGCGCTGTATTTTAATGAATGTTTACTTTAACCCTCATTACCCATTTTTGACTTACGCCACTTCTGCTCTGAAAATAAAATTAGGCCTACATTTTCTGAGTTAATTGAAGTCACAATTTTTTCAACAAAATTGTTTGTTCATTTATTTGTTCTCACCTACGTCATATTAACAGTAAGTGCATGTAAATTACGTAAGGTAGGATAAGTTAAAATTAAGCTTATGTGTGAAAACTGGAAATGTAATGTAAAATGCGGTAAACTTGCCGTAAAAATTTAAACCATAATATCAGCACTATTTGTGACTCAAAATAATAAAGGAAATACCGGTTCTTAAGAAATGAAAAATAATGAACTTCATAAATCAATGTCTGTCGTATTAAGGTTTAAATCTTCCCCTTTTTATTTTCAAGTTTACCTCAGCGGCCGAGTTTACCCCAATTTGCGTTATGGAAAAGTAGTTAATTTCTCTGTAAATATGGAGAGGAGTTCACCACGCGATGTACCCTACGAGATATGCCCTACAATTTTGAAGCTACAAATTTTGACTCTTCTCACAGGAAATATAGAGTTCTAATGATTCATAAATATATTTAGGAATGAATTGAATTAACCATCCATGTACGAACAATTATATTATTTCAAACCATGATTCAGTTGTAAGGAGCAGAAAGAATTACGTTTATTCCCAGCTTCTGAAAGTTGTAGATTAACTGCGTGTGAAATTCTTCTAGGCTTCTAAAATAAAATTAATAAGAACCATATACACTTACTGTATAGCAGGGATGTCGAACAGCGCTCTCAAACTGTGAAACGGTTAATCCTGTTTCCTACCGTAGCTGAGCTGAAACGACAGTCAGTCAGCTCGCTGTAGCAGTGTTCTGTACGCAGTGTGTTTACCAACTCTGGCGGCTGGTATGGATATGGAACGACGATTCAATAGTGAGTGGATAGATAAATATTTATTTAACTTAAAGGACAGAAAGGCATATTCCTTAATATATGTAGAAAAGAACTCGGATACATTGGCCATCATAATATTAAAAGGCATTTTAATTCTACACGTCATGCTGAAGCTTATGAACCAGAAAAGTTATCCGCTTTCATTCGTGAAAAGGCTGTAGGAGAATTAAAATCAAGATTGAATTCAGAAAACCTTCCATTATCATCGGGTGTTAGTAGAATAAGCTTTGCTACCTACAAAATTTGTGAAATTATTGCAACGGCTTCAAAGCTATTTACTAACGGAGAATTTGTGAAAGACTGTCTCATAGCTGTTGCAAAAGGGATATGTCTGGAATACGTTAATGATTTTAAATCTATATGTTTCTCTCGTAATATTGTTGCAGAGTGCGTATCATAAATGGGAGATAACTTGGAGGAACAATTGATAGCAAGAATGAAAACTTTCACTGATTACTCATTATTGCTCTTGATGAAAGTACCGACCGGACAGATACGGCGCAGCTAGCTACAGTATATTCATAAGGAGTGTCGATTCAGATTTAAATGTTCATGGAGATCTTGTAGATGTCATTTCACTAAAGGATCGAACTCGAGGAGGAGATATTTTTGAATCTGTAACAAAAACTATGAACTAATTTCAAGTCACGCTAAAAGTAATAAATTTTATACATCAAAACAGTTTATGTTTCTGAACTTGAAGTTGCACTGCTACAACAACACATACACACAAAGTTGATATTTTAAACATGATATTAACAACATTATTATTATGATTTATTTCCGTCACTAACGAACAACATTCATGGAATGACCCAGTAAATAAGACTCTATTATTATTATTATTATTATTATTATTATTATTATTATTATCATCATCATCATTATCACCCTCATTATCATCATCATAATTCATCCTCATGTAGGCTGCATTCTTTGTTTATCAGAGTTCATCAAGTGCAAATCTAAACTGAGTTCCTAATCAATTGGTAAGGTGTATAAAAGTTATCAAAGTACCAGCCGCCGCAGTTTCGCTTTTGTTTACGATCATTCGGCCGGACTGCCTGCTACCTGTGTTCAACCGTTGCACGGTAAGGGAGGAGTGAAGGCTCTGCAGTTCACAGCTCGAGAGCGCTGTTCGACATCCCTGCTGTATAGCATAAAAATCTATACTAATAATAAATCTGTAGCCGAAATTTTTCTGGTAATTTTCGATTTTCCAAAAATAATTGGTCCTGACATATATAATTAACCACCCTGAAACCGAAAATCGCTTTTTTGAAATTTTTGTTTGTATGTCTGTCTGTCTGTTTGTTACCTTTTCACGCGATAATAGTTGAACAGATTTCGATGAAAATTGGAATATAAATTAAGTTCGTTGTAACTTAGATTTTAGGCTATATGGCATTCAAAATACATCATTTAAAAGGGGGTTATAAGGAGGCCTGCATTAAATAAATCGAAATATCTCGCTTAATATTGATTTTTGTGAAAAATGTTACATAACAAAAGTTTCTTTAAAAATAATTTATTCTCTGAAATATTTTGATAGGACTGCTATTTAATGAGATAAATGAGTTTTAAAATTAAAATAACTGCCATCTAAGGCCATGTAATGAATTAAAAAACAAATGACTTCGTCTATAAGGGGCCTTGGACAGCAACAATCGAAAGCTATGAAAGATAACCTACAGAGAATGTTTCTGTGTTTGTATGAAGTGATATCGGAAGCTAAATTAAACGTTTTGTATAATTAATTATTATTTCACCATTGGAAAGTGTAGTTTCTCTAGATGGACATAATGCTATAATGTTATTACAGTAACTTCTGATATAATATAATTTAAATTATTTGAAGGGTTCAGAACCATAGTGGGCCAAGCGCCATTTACTGAATACGTAGAAAACAAGGGTTAAAATTAAGTTATTACCATAATTCAATGGAAACCTATAACAAGTAAAATAAGATATACACATTAAATCTAAATGATGTCAATCTTCATTAAACTATGGTTGCATGTAATAAAAATTAAGAAACATGTTAAAGGAATTGTCATTGCACCAAATGAGTGTCCCTGGACCAAAATGATCGCATTTTAATTGTTTGGATGCAATTTAAATTAAGTAACATATTAAACGATTTATCCTTCTATCAAACACGAATGTTCCCTGGATCAAATGTCCTATTTTAATTATGTAATTACTTTATATTTATTTCTAACGGGTGCAGCGGAGCGCACGGGCACGGCTAGTATAAAATAAATTACGCAAAACCCGTTTTCTGATGTGTTATCATATGTCGTGTGCACACTTTTAACTTGCCTGCCGCTAGAGGGCTACTGTCGCGGCAGCTGTCAAATGTTGGCATATTTTATACGTATGAGTTGCGTGACTGTATGTATTAGACTGTGTTGTTGTTGTGCGCAGTTAATAATATTTGTCACTTCAAGTCTCCATACTTAGACATAATTCTACAGGAATTGTTAAGTCGCAGGCGTGAGATCTGTTGTGTGGTAAACAAGACCCGGAATGACTTGTTTTCTATTCCGCGCGACTCCTCGCATATTAGTTGTAATGTTTTAACGGCGGTGCCAGACGCTATTGCGCTCGCGTACGTAGAAGGCCCGAATCAGAAGCAGGTTGGTGGCTCAATGCGCCATTCCCATGCGGCGCGCCCGCTTCCGCCGCGCTATAAGGCCGGACAGGTGTGCGCGCCCGTCACGCGCCGCGGTAATATGCGTGCGTGCGGGACGTGCCCCGCCGTGCTGACGTCACCGCGCTGATTGACAGATACGGGCGCGGGCCAAAGCGGCTGCAGCCGGGAGCCGACTAGCGGAGCGGAAGCGCGCGATAGGCAGCGGCGCGTGAAGCGATAGTGATGCCCGCCCGCATGTTGCAGGGGTCCGGCGGCGCAATGAGCCCCCGCCCGCCCGGATGGAGCGCCCCGGGGAGAGCCGAGTGGTCTACTTCTCCGTGCAGCACCGCGCCCTCTGCGAGGCGGCGCACTTCCGCGCCGACGCCCCCGCGGAGGAGGTCAAGGGTGAGTACAGTCGCCGGCACATGCGGCCCCTTGTGGCACCTGCAGGGTTGCGCTATACAGAGTGTGCCGCGTTGCAGAGCTGTTCCGAGCGGCCGCCGAGGCCGGTCCCCACGACATCCTCAAGTTGTACACTCCGGCGGGGCGCCTGGTGAACATCTCGCCCCACCTCGCGCCCAACAGCCCCGACGCGTGCTACAGCCTGCAGGTGGTCGCCGCGCACTGCAACGGCATGCTGCTGGACGAGGTGGGCATCGACCTACTGGCCCTCGAGCAGCGGGTCGCGCGTCTCGAGAAGCAGATACGCGTGGACTTCGACGAGCTGCCCCCCGCCGTGCAGGAGCTCCAGCACCAGGTGGACTCCTTCCGGCGCAAGCTGGAGACCACGGAGCATCTCAGCTGGCTGGGTGGGTAGCTACAGGTGCTTGCCTGCCGTGTAAACAGCTAGAATAATAGAATGGTATGTGCAATAACCAATAAGACATCAACTAGAGACCACGGAGCATCTCAGCTGGCTGGGTGCTTGCCTGCCGTGTCAACAGCTAGAATAATGTGCAATAACCAATTCACCAGTATGTCTAAAGCGATTACCAACAATGTAGATAGATAGATAGATAGATAGATAGATAGATAGATAGATAGATAGATAGATAGATAGATAGATAGATAGATAGATGGATGGATGGATGGATGGATGGATGGATGGATGGATGGATGGATGGATGGATGGATGGATGGATGGATGGATGGATAGATAGATAGATAGATAGATAGATAGATAGATAGATAGATAGATAGATAGATAGATAGATAGATAGATAGATAGATAGATAGATAGATAGATAGATAGATAGATAGACAAACAGATAGATAGATAGATAGATAGACAGACAGACAGATAGATAGATAGATAGACAGACAGACAGAGAGATGGATGGATGGATGGATGGATAGATAGATAGATAGATGGATAGATAGATAGATAGATAGATAGATAGATAGATAGATAGATAGATAGATAGATAGATAGATAGATAGATAGATAGATAGATAGATAGATAGATAGATAGATAGATAGATAGATAGATAGATAGATAGATCAGATAGATAGATAGATAGATAGACAGACAGACAGACAGACAGACAGATAGATAGATAGATAGATAGATAGATAGATAGATAGATAGATAGATAGATAGATAGATAGATAGATAGATAGATAGATAGATAGATAGATAGATAGATAGATAAGTGCATTTATTGATGCGTAATAAATTATACAAACTCATGTACACAAGATCCTTCACACGAGCCCGTACGGCCATTCGTGCTGTAACTATGCACAGTTTGAAACTTCAAAACAAAAATAATACTACTAATAGTAAAATAGTAAAACAACAGTTATTATTATTACTACCGTTATCATTAATTATCACAATTACAACTAATCTAACTTCATACCAAATTTCACAAAAAATAATAAAAATAAAATAAAATAAATAAATGAATAAAATAAATAAATAGTTGTGAGAACAAAAAAATAAAAAATAAATAAATGTAAGATATGAAAAGAGAAAAAAAACACAGGTGTGTATATATATATATATATATATATATATATATATATATATATATATAAAATATATCGTGTCCACACCTGTGGAGTAACGGTCAGCGCGTCTGGCTGCGAAACCAGGTGGCCCGGGTTCGAATCCCGGTCGGGGCAAGTTACCTGGTTGAGGTTTTTCCGGGTTTTTTCCCTCAACCCAAAAAAAACTGCTGGACCCCGGATTCATTTCACCGGCATAATCACCCTTATTTCACTCAGACGCTAAATAACCTGAGATGTTGATACAGCGTCGTAAAATAACCCAATAAAAAAAATAAAAAAAATATCGTCGACGCGGGCTACTTTGACCCTTAAGGTGTTACTTGAACCCAGAAGAAAAAAATGTTTGGAGTAATTGAAGTAACTTAGGTGAAAATATTTGTACAGATGAAAGTTTGCAGAGAAAAAAAACCACAACTTTCGGTAACAAACTGTTATTTTACATCGATGAAAATATTTTTTTCTTCTGGGTTCAGGTAGCCCGCGTTGACGGTATATATATATATATATATATATATATATATATATATATATATATATATATATATATATATATATAACAAAATTCAATTCATTATTGAAACTGCACGACACAATAAATACAAAAAGAACATTATCCCCTAATTACCTCATTCGCTCAGTGTTAATACTACTCACTACAACACTAATAAATAACTCTTTTTCTTATTTCCTCGGCTCCCTCCCCCTCGGTCAGTTCCACCCTCAGCTGTCGAACTTTTGCCATAAATTTTCCCACACTCTCACAGAATTTAGCGTTATTTAATATATTGTATGTCGCCAAGTGCCCCCTGCTAGATGTAATGAAGGACTCTGGCAGGAATCTTTTCCTCAGAGCTTCTGTGACTTCACACTCCGATAAAATATGGTGTGATGTCTCGCCTCTACCTCAAAGAGGATATATTCTCGCCCCCTCTTCGTTGACGATTTTAAGTGCCCTCCAGGCACCTAGACGAAACCAGATTAAACCCAGTCTACCTTCTCTGCTTCCTCCATAGAGATATAATTCGGTCCCCCAATTTGTTTTGATCATCGATTGGATCTCGAGAGCAAACTTATCCCTACTTTCCCCTTCTATTATTGCCTGTCTATATCCTTCAGGTACCAACAATGTAGCAGTACACTGCTCTGGATACTATTCAACTGAAACTAATTTGAAGAATCACATAACTTCCTAGTCAAAACGAATTAATTTGCTATCATAGCATTTAGTTAAGCTCTTGTTTGTTGTTTAGTCAACTGTCCGAAGACAGGTCTGAACCTCACAAGTGATACCAAAAAGCACCACTTATGAGGCAACTAGGGCAGGAGATAATGATGTAGGGTGGCCAGTTCCTTTCCTCCTCCATTGCATATATCGCCGATTAGCTACATGTTACACTAATCAGACTTCAGATGCATACAAACAATTGAAGACATTATTACAAAAACAACCCTTGTCAAAACTGCTGTTTTTCAGGAAAAAATAAGAAATAAATAGCCTAGAACAACACATGTCAGCTGTTTCTGTACAACTGGTGTTTATCCTTGTGGCTATTGCACCTGACATGGGTCATGTTTGGAGACTGTAAGCATTTGAAATAGTAGAAAATGTGTCCTTAACTCATTTTCATTAAAATGACTAGGGCTGTTTTTGTAATAATGTCTTCAATTGTTCTTCCTCTGACACATATCGTCAAGCGAGATGTACTGCCTGATAATAGATGTAGGGTAAACATTGGTAATTTCGTGATAATTTCATGAAAATTAATTGAAAATGCAAATGTGTAAATATATCATTATTCCGATTTTTTCATCTAAAAGACGATAAATTCTTGTACAAATCTGGAGACATAAAAGATTGGACACGTTCTTGAATAAGTGCCAAAAACCACTTTTACAACTTAAGCTAAAAGGCAAACCTTGGTTATTTCGTGATATTACATTGATAATTTCGTGAGAGGTAGAATAATTGTGGAAAAATTAATTAAAGTCAAATGAAATTCTCATTTGTTGTTACAAGACTTCAAACATAGTAATTCCGTCTAATATTCATAGCAAGAAAACATAGAAATACATATCAACACATAATAAGAATGAAATCAAAGTAAAAATTGAAATTGAAAAGGGATCTTCTTTGCCCTGAAAGGGTGAACAATTTTATTACGGACTTTACTATAGCTTATATTACTAGGGTAACTCCAAAAGTAATGCATAACATTTGTTTAAAAATTATATTTTTATCCTACAGCTTTGCTATTTTCACAGAGTGTAGATACATCCTTTAGGAACAAAATGTCACTTTTCCACATAATCCCCATCCCTTTCAACTGCCTTACGTAACCTAGGAACGAGGGCCTATAGACCAGCACGGTAAAAGTCTGGACCAACACGTCTGAGCCACTATTTAGCAGCGTGCACAAGGGAGTCATCTTCTAACCTCGTTCCGCGAAGGGATCCTTCAGTTTACCAAAGAGATGGTAATCGCACGGTGCCAGTTCAGGGCTGTAAGGCGGATGTTTCAGTGTTGTCTATCTGAATTTTCTGATCTGGTCTGTGGTCTTGTGACTGACATATGGCTGTGCGTTGTCGTGCAATAGCAGAACATCCTGCTTCTCCAGATGTGGTCGAACACGACTCAGTCGAGCTTGAAGTTTCTTGAGAATTGCCACATACGCGTTAGAATTAATGGTGGTTCCGTATGGCATGATGTCCACAAGCAAGAGACCTTCTGAATCGAAAAACACAGTAGTCATAACTTTTCCTGCCGAAGGTGCACTTCTGAATTTTTATTTCTTTGGTGAATTTGCATGATGCCACTCCATTGTCTGCCTCTGTCTCCGGTCCAAAATGGTGGAGCTATGTTTCATCTTCTGTCATAATTCTTGCAAGTAAGTCATCTAGCACTTATCATTGGCACTTAGCATGGTAACAAATCAAACAGAATCTACACTGAACCCATTGCGTCCCCCTTTTCTTTTTTTGTTATCACATCTTATCTTCAGATTTCTAAAATTCGTATTGCAATACAATTTTTAAAATAGTATAAAATGTAACGCTTAATGCTCAACAAAATTTCGCCTGAAACAGCTAAGATTTCTATCAGTGAAGCTAAGCCTATATGGCGACTACAGCTATATCTAAAATTCCAAAAATATTTTCTAAAATTCCATTAAGATGTAATAAATCATTGTACCAAATATCATATGCATACCTTTAGTAATAAGTCTGTAATGTAAATACAATCATCCACAAAATTTGTACGCCTGAGAAGTCGACGCTAACATGCTCTCTCCAAACATGAAAGCTCACTGAAGGAGCTACAATAGTCACACAAAGCGTAGCTGTATGTTTCTGGAAACCGGACAACATATGCAATCCCTTGGCGGAAATTTGAATCTCGTAAGGCCATTGGTTAGTTCACGAAAGAAGTATCACGAAATAACCACTGCCATGAAATTACCAAGGTTTACCCTACAGTTCGTACATACCAGCCGGAACCTCAATCAGAGGTGAAATTAAGCTCTTAATTAAGTTAATTTTGCTCCTTATGAAATTGAAATAAGGGTTTAATCAATAATTTATACTTTACGATATCACTTTAACTTCATCATCTCTTGGATCCCTTATTTAAAGCCTTACTAGTAACAGTATATGTAATATAATGGTATATCTTCTCTTTTCATCAAAAACACAGGCAACCCTTCATGCTTTTTTCATCACTATAACTCTTGAACAGAAAATAGTAAGTTACATGTTATTTAAACATTAATATTTTATTATGTAACTTATATATAGACCTATTATATTTGACATTGAATAATTCAGTAATGCATTAATGGAAAATGGCGCTCATTGACCTCTTAGCAGATGATTTGATTAATAACGGTTGGGTGAACTTATTCATCAGTTGTCGAGATATAGAATCATAAGCCGCAGAACAAATTCGATTTAAAGCTTGATGCGTTAACTGAAAATCGTTCACATGATTTGAGTTCATTGGGATAAAAGTAATCTTTTACGTTTTCATATTGCAAAGATTACCTGTAAACCGTCACATTGCCGAGTGCTCTTCCCTTACGTTGTATCTCGCAGTGACGTACGACCTCATTTTGTTGTCTCTGCGAACACCTATTCACATCGCATTCTTCTCTTTACATAGGTGCTTAATATAAAAATGCTTTTCAGCTGGCTGGGCAAATCGCTACAGATTCTTTCCACAAACGTCTCTGCGCATATTTAATGTACATTAGGGAAATGCTACAATCTATATCTGCGTATGTAAGCAAGGATCGAAATTTCTACTGGAGCTTCACTCAAACATCTCCTTTTCATTAAAGGTAATATTATGAAGGAATTGGTACAAACGTCTCGTTCAAACCTCTCTTTCTGCTCCTGTAAATACTAAATACTGTATCTATGTATTTATCTGACATTACTATTCAGTGGCGGCTGGTGGTTTGAAAATATGGTGGTGCACAATGGATATCGGAGAGAAGTTAAACATGCTTTACTTTAAAGTTTAAAACCGTGTATACCTGAGGGCTATACATATAAAGCTTATTTATATGTAAGTAATAAGTAAAATGACTAAATACAAGCATACTTATTTATACAGAAAGTCCAAAAGTGGACGGGGTCGTGGATGGAGCTCTCTATATTACGATTTAACCTCATGAAAAACATTTGAGCACAGAATCGTCATCAGAATGCTACCAAGTAGAGTTGGGTCGATTCGTGAACGAATCGTTCATTCGAACGATTAATAATAAAGAATCGTAAGAATCGATTCGTGGTATCAACGAATCGTCGTTCAAAAGAATCGTAACGAATCGTCGTTCAAAAGAATAGTAACGAATTGACATGGTATCGTAACCCACGATTCTATTTACTTGTTTGATGTAACCTGTCAACGGACATTTCCGAACCGTGCCGAATATTCCCGAGCGAGAGTGAAATCAAAATACCGCATTTGTTAAGTATGGAAAATAATTAAGACAAACCTGAAATTTGCATAGTTAAATAGAGATGTAATGCAAAAAATTGTACTTCGTAATAAGGTTCAGTTGATAAATTATAATTTAGAAACATTATCTTGGGTAATTTTGTAGACTAATGGAGGTCATGCTGAATGGTTCCAGCCAATGAGAAAGAGAGAATCCAATGTCTCGCTTCTTATGCCATCTATGCGAGAGATGTAGAACGTTTTTGTTCTACGCGTGGTTTGCAAAGGAAAGTGTCCTCTAAGTCGTTCGTTGACGAATCGTTGGAATCGCAGAGTAGGAAGAATCGTGAACTAGTTGACGATTCAAAAGAATAGTTGGAATCGCAGAATGAGAAGAATCGTGAACGAATCGTTAGAATCGATTCGTAATGTATGATTGAATCGTTGAAATCGACTTCTGAAAAAGAATCGTGTTGCCCAACTCTACTACCAAGTACCAAGTCCAACGTTTTCGTTCATAAAATTCAAATGCAGCTTTCGTAGGCTGTCGGGAGATAGCAGCACTTATTGTCAGAACGACAACTCTTACAACTTTAAAGCAAAATACAAGCTCCTTTATGTATTGTGCCGTTTGTGTGCATGTAGATTGAGAAAGTAATGTGCGAAATATGCGACTGTTCGTTGCACAAGCTGAATGAATACATTTTTCATGCTTATTACTTCGGACAATTGTCTAGTTGAAACAGATACTTTCCCAGTGAATTTAGTTTCTTCTGCACCGACGTTGGTGTCCATGCCAGGGAGTGCGACAAACCTTTCTCAATGAGAAAGCCTCTAAACCCCCGTCCCCGCATTAGCCGAACATCTCTATAAACTACCTTTCATAGGTTTTCAACATCTTTGCAAACCAAGAGGCTCGAAGGCTCCTGCAGACGTACAAAGCAAGACGCCAGCTGCAGATAGTCATGAATGAAAATTGTAAAAATATATATATATATTTTAGATAGTAACAAAGCCGGGAGATTAGGAACATTACTGGGGGTGTACAAACCTGCAACCCCCTTGAGAAGCCGCCACTGTTACTATTGGAGCTTCCCTCGAGCCTTGACTCACTGAGCATAGGTACAGAATGAACAACTTAAAACCGGCCCGCAGCACAAAGCCTCACACGGAAAAGAAATGAAAACGCAAAAACTTCTTTATTACTCATTTCAATCGTGAAATTTAACATGTTGATTTTCGCAAAATCCATTGGAAGTGAGTTCCCTGTGCAGCGGTGCATTTTTGTGTTCGAGTAATCATGCTGAGATAATATAGCTGAAGGGAAACGCGCTTCACTCAACAACCCTCAGCGCATTCCAGCATATAAAGGGTGAGGCAAAACATTATCCCTAATTTAAAGTTTAAATAAAAAACAGATGGATCAAAATAAGGAAACTTTATTAATATGTATGGGATCTAAACAGTGGGATTTTTTCATTTTTGAATAACGTGTCTCTCAAGTGGTGTCCTTCACTATCAATGCATTGTTGAATGCGACTTCGGAAATTCTGCATCACTCTAACTAGCATTTCTTGAGGAATAAGACCAATTTCTTCCTGTGTTGCATTTCTTAGGTCTGGCAAAGTCCTCGGCCGATGTTTGAACACCTCAGCCTTAAGATGCCCCCATAGAAAAAAATCGCAGGGTGCAAGGTCTGGTGATCGCGCTGGCCAGAGGACGTCGCCAGGTGAAGAAATTAAACGTCCAGGAAACATCTGTCTCAGGACTTGGAGAGAAATCTGAGCTGTGTGAGAGGTGGCTCCTTCGTCCTGAAACCATACCTGGTCAATCTGCAGCGCATTGGTCAATCTGCAGCGCATTGAGTCTTGGTGCCAAAAAATTGTTCATCATAAAAGTGTACCGCTGAGAGTTTACTGTCACAGAGCACCATCCTATTCAAAAAAGTAAGGATCAAGTATTCCGACTCTTGCAACCGCGCACCATACAGTATCACGGTCGTTATGTAGAGGTTTTTCATGAAGTTCACGAGGGTTCTGTCCACTCCAATATCGGAAATTTTGATGATTCACGCATCCCGATAAGTGCAAATGTGTAATGCAGATGCTGAAGATGCTGTGGTTCTTTTTAGTGATGAAGCACGATCACCAGACCTTGCACCTTGCGATTTTTTTCTATGGGGGCATCTTAAGGATGAGGTGTTCAAACATCGGCCGAGGACTTTGCCAGACCTAAGAAATGCAACACAGGAAGAAATTGGTCTTATTCCTCAAGAAATGCTAGTTAGAGTGATGCAGAATTTCTGAAGTCGCATTCAACAATGCATTGCTAGTGAAGGACACCACTTGAGAGACACGTTATTCAAAAAATGAAAAATTCCCAGTGTTAAGATGCCATTCATATTAATAAAGTTTCCTTATTTTGATCCTGTTTTTTATTTAACCTTTAAATTAGGGAGGATGTTTTGCCGCACTCTTTATATGAAAGAAAAATATTGTAAGAGATTTTCCTAAAATCTCCTTTTTTATAGTTTCGTCTGCTATACCTGAGAAATTACCATAGGCATTTCTACCATATATCTTTCTGAGCAATTGAAGAGGTGGATTTCAAATTTTCCTAAGTTCTTTCTAAGATTTAACTTGCTTTTTTCGCATTTTAGTATATGCTTTTCAAGCCTATTATAACTGTGTAAGTTTATTAACAGACTTTCCTAAGTCTTGACGTGGTGTCTCCATTTGTTTTTTTTTTTTTCAAACGGATATAAGGATGTCAAATTTATTTTATCAGTTTTTGTCACGTTTGCCATAACTTATCATTTGGACTTAGGTCAGTTTGGAATCCAGCACGAAAGGACACCTTCTTGAATGAAACATGCTACAAATTAGCCTACATGCATACATGTAAGACCAGGTAGTGTTGGAGTTGGCCTTCCCTTCTGTATAGCAATAATATGTTCTTGTAAACTGAGTTTCCTAAATTGTCCAAAATATATTATGTTTTCATTTCCATTCATTGTTGAATAATTGCGCAAATTAACAATTACAAGGAAATTCACAACCTCGTAGCATTTTTCGAGCACACTACAGCATCACACGTGTTGGAAGAGACTAGCTACTAACTCGTAACCGGAACCGTTTTACGGAAATGGAAATGGGAATGGGAAATAATCTGAGGAAAGCGAGAACACTGCACCCACCCACGTGGTCTGTGTTGCCACATGTATGTACATTTTACAAGTTCAGTATCACATGCTTCTGAAGAATATCAGTTCTTCTAAAGTCATACTATCATTATTGTTCAAAGCTGCCGGTGGCCGATTAATTTTTTATGTTAAAAATGATGTAGTTTGGAGTACCTACTTTCAGCTTCAAATATATTTGTACAAAACTGACAAATTGACTGTTGCCCTGTCTAGTAAACAATGAATAGAAGTGAATTTCAGGGGCCAACTACGTAGAACTACTTCCTCTTTGTTTTACATAAACCCGACTTTAACTTTCAAATATCCACGAAAGTTTCAAACCATGAATAGTAGCCTATATAAAGTGCAATGAATAATATTTTTTATTTATAATTAAAGTAAAGTTTACATTGTGTCTTTCATAGCGTTGTGTTAAAACTGTTTTTGTTGTGTCTCCTCCTAGGGTTTTATAGTCTGGTTGAATGCAACATCGTTAGATGGCAGCGGTAGCGAGCTTGCTGCACGACCAGTCGGTTTCTATTTCCCGCCCATGCGCTGATTCAGAGGAGGATCTCCTCCCTCTCCGTTCATTTACTCGCTTTAAAACTCTGCTTCTTTCTCTGGCCGCTAGTGCGCTGTTGTCTATGTGTGTTAACTGCAGTAGAGGAGGAATGGAGTGTCTTTCCTCCACACAGACAATCTCGCATCTTTCTCACAGTTTTCTAGCAGCACATGAGCGCGCGTCGTTTAAAACTCGATCAACCGAGTTTTTCTTATAGCTGTGAACTTAAAAATTATCGAATCTTCCTCGAATTTCGAGGCACATATTTTGTTTGGTATTTACTTTCAGAAGAAGAAAATGTGAGGAGGACGTTCATCCCTTCCCTCCCCCGAGGAAACGCCACTGATATCTCGCCTTCTCTCGCTAGCTCTCTGCGCATTTAAGCATATGTTGAGGAAATTTCTGAAGATGCCCATACCTCTCTCTGCACGATTTTGCGTATACTTGGAAGAACCGATAGAAAAACTTCTTTCAGATCTCTCGCCGCCGAATGCTACAGGTGCTTCGTTAAACCTTCCTGTGTGCAGTTATGTATGTAATCTCTCTATTAAAGGTTTCTACAAGGAGCTGCCGCCGCCGCTGTCCACGGAAGCGTGCAAGAGGCTACAATATCGACGCAAGAGCGACGAGCAGAAGCGGCGCGTACGCGAGAAGTTCTTCGGCATCTGCAACGCTGCCGTGTCGCGCGAGGTACAGCAGTACTTGCGCCAACCCACGTTCGACTGCCACCAGTGGGAGGACGAGGAGATACTGCTGCTGCTGCAGCAGATGTACCTGGACCTGGGCCTGACGGCCAAGTTCGGCATCGAGCTGCCCACTCTCCGCAACTTCCTGTACGAGGTCTACAAGAACTACAACGAGGTGCCCTTTCACAACTTCCGCCACTGCTTCTGCGTCGCGCAGATGGTGAGATGCTAAGAACTTACGCTGTATGAAATGTTAGGTTCTCATGGTGATTGGAGACTTGTAACCTGTGGAGACTTTATTTATTTATTTATCTATTTATCTATTTACTAGCCGTACCCGTGGGCTCCGCTGCACCTGTTAGAAATAAATATAAAGTAATTACATAATTAAAATAGGACGTTTGATCCAGGGAACAACTTTTACAACAGCGCAAGATAATCTGCTTCGCTCATTATCCAATATTTTTTGCATTGCATTTATTGCATATATATATTTTATTTATTTTAACACGATTCAATAGAGCGTAGTTAAAATTTGAATTATAAAATAATGGATTGCTAAGCTAACGTACTATTACTGCATACTAAATCAATACACTCTCGTTGTTCGTTAATTCTCTGAGATTAAAATGAGTGTACATAAATATTATTTTAAGAAATACAGAAAACGAATGTACAGAATAGCCTATCAAATTTTCTGTGCATAAGAAGCTATTTTAATCTTACCTGTCCTCGATTTACTCAGACGTTACTGTAATAACATTATAGCATTATGTCCATCTAGAGAAACTACACTTTCCAATGGTGAAATAATAATTAATTATACAAATCTTTAGCTTCTGATATTACTTCATACAAACACAGAAACATTCTCTGTAGGCTATGTTTAATAGCTTTCGATTGTTGATGTCCAAGGTCCCTGTTTCGATTGTTGTTGTCCAAGGCCCCTTATAGACGAAGTCATTTGTTCTTAATTCATTGCACCGTCTTAGATGGCGTTATTTTAATTTTAAAACTCATTTATCTCATTTAAATATCAGTCCTATCAAAATTTTGTAAAGAATAAGACTTATCGGAAATCATTTTTAAAGAAACGTTTGTTATGTAACATTTTTCACAAAAATCAATAATAAGCGAGATATTTCGATTTATTTAATTCGGGCCCCCTTATAACCCCCCTTTTAAATAAAGTATTTTGAATGCCATATAGCCTAAAATATAAGTTACAACGAACTTAATTTATATTCCAATTTTCATATAAATCGGTTCAGCCATTATCGCGTGAAAAGGTAACAAACATACAGACAGACATACAAACAAAAATTTCAAAAATGCGATTTTCGGTTTCAGGGTGGTTATTTATATATGTTAGGACCAATTATTTTTGGAAAATCGAAAATTACCAGAAAAATTTCGGCTACAGATTTATTATTAGCATAGGCTAGATGTCTATAACATGGCAAAGCTCCAATTACAATAAACAGTACACATAAAAAACCCATAGAATTGCATACAACACGAAAAAAGAGGTAAAACAGATACAAGTGTAATTACAAATTAAAAATGGAAAAGAGAAGAAAAAAAAAACAAATAGATACCACCTAAATAAAAGACACAGATACAGATATAAATGAAAAACACCAAATAAAAACAAATAAAAAAGAGCCAAGTACAGACATCACAGCCAAAAATGCAAAATGTAGGCCCCAAAGCCAGCTCCTGGATCTCCTCTAAAAAGTGTCTTTCGTCCTCGGATTACATCAATGCCATCAAGATGTCTTGCAACGTCACCGCAGTGAGATCTGTCCCTGGCAGAACCTTCAGTATTAACCGTTGTCGCCATCCCGGCTGCAGCGAGACTGAAACACTTGGCCACGTACTGGGGTTCTGTAAGAGGGGAGAGCTACTGCGTAACAACAGACACCATCGTGCCCGTACAACAATTGCCAACCTGCTAAGAAACAGAGGATGGGAAGTACATGAGGAGATTCATTGCGTGTCTGAAGATGATTCACATAGAAGAGTCGATATAATTGCCATCAATAGAAGAACCCAGAAAGCGATGGTCTTAGACCCTACGATTTGCTTTGAACGAGACACAAATCAAGCACTGCAGATAAATGATGACAAGCGAGCTAAATATGTACCTTGTCTTCCATACCTCAGTGAAAAATATGGCATTTCGCTTTACAACTGGGATGTTACAGGCTTATTATTTGGAGCGAGGGATTGTTTACCAAAATTTACATGTAATATTCTTAAATCCTTTAAAATTCCCTGTTATGAGGTTCAGAAGATTGTAATGGAAATTCTGAAGGCCTGTCTTCAAATTTTACACTATCATCTATATATTAACACATAAATTTTTGTTTTAGTGTACAAATCTAATCCATATTTTGCTCGTTTCATTTTCCTTTATCTTTTATGTTTGTTAATTCCGGATCCCAGTGGTCAACCTCACTTGAGGACGGATGATTTTAAATCTTAGTAGTGGCAAATTGCAGAGCAAATACAACACCATGTTAATAAATTCAACATACAGCACTACACAGCAGGCCCAATAGGCTCGATTAATTTATTCAAAAAACTCACCAACACAGAACATGTGTTTCAAGTAATGCTTTACATAACTTTTTCTTGTACGAAAAATCTAAGTCCTGTTTATTTGATAGATGATTGTAAGTTCGAAGCATTAATAAAATTGCAGACATTTTATGAGATAGTGTTTTTGTTGTCTGTAAATAAAAGAGAGATCGCTTTCTCAAATTTGAATTACCAATATTGAAACTAATTAGCTGTAGGAGATCAGGGTTGTCTATTAAGCCATTTATGGTTTTGAACAAATACATTTCCTATGTTATATAAATAAATTCGGGTTTTGGATAGCTTTTAAGTTTGTCAACTTAACTTGGTATCAAAGACAGAATGCTAAGATTTCTGCATTCTTTTCTTAATGAAAGAACAATTCAAACCTCAGTAAATAATCATTTATCTTTATCCAAAAAAAAAAAAAAAAAAATTAGAGGTGGTATACCTCAAGGTTCTGTTTTAAGCCCAAATTTATTTAATATAATGTTACATGACTTACCTGATGTTGTTCCACCTGAGGTAAAATTAAGTATTTATGCAGATGATGTTACAATATGGGCTACGAACAACGATTCAAACGAATCATTAAGACTTATACACACAGCTATAAATAGGATCAGTAATTGGGCATCCAAATGTAATTTATCTATCTCACAATCAAAAACTGAATATACTGTCTTCACAAGAAGATATAGCTTAAAAAACTATAAACCTGATATTTATTTGAATAATCAAGAAATCCCATCTACGGGATTTGAGGGAGGTGGGATATGATAATAGAGACTGGATTAATCATGCTCAGGATAGGGACCAATGGCGGGCTTATATGAGGGCGGCAATGAACCTCCGGGTTCCTTAAAAGCCAGTAAGTATGTACGTAAGTAATCAAGAAATCTAGTACAATCCAACTCCTAAGATCCTAGGATTAATTTTTGATGAAAAACTTTTATGGAAAACACATTTAACCAATGTTACTTCGCAGTGTCTACCACGATTAAATCTCTTGCAGATCATAGATCTCATTATAACAATTTACTCATTATACCCTACCACAAGACATCTTTATATTCTTCATCCTATACAGTTTCAGTTGCTAGAAATTGGAACTCGCTTCCGAGTGATATAAGGGGTTGTTGGACAATAGCTTCATTTAGGTCAAAATTACATAAATTCTTACTTAACAGATGAATTGCTGATTAATATTTGTTACTTATAATGAAACTAACATCTGTCCATTCTTATTATTATTATCTTTAATTTCTCTAAATAGATTTACAAAACCTCTAATGGCAATTACATTAATATTCTCATTATAGAAATAGAAATATATATATTCTCCCTGTAACATAGTCGTAGTAAGCTTATATTAAATTAATTTTCATCATTTTACTAGCTATCTCAAATATTAAATTAATTATAATTCATTGAATTAAATTAGCTCATAAATTAAGTTACTACTTTACCGTATAGATTTATCTAAATTTAAATAAATGTGTAGTGAAGATTATTGCTGGAGAACCTTTTAAGTGTAATGAAAATATTTGTAATTTAAATTTATGTATTGTATTGATTAAGGCTGGTTGAGTGGAAGAGAAGGCCTTATGGCCTTAACTCTGCCAGCGAAAATAAAACATTATTATTATTATTATTATTATTATTATTATTATTATTATTATAGCTAATAGGAAATGGGGATCAGATATCACGACAATGCGTCTATTTTATAATGCTTATATACGCTCAAATTTGACCTATGGATGTGAAATATGGGGAAGAGCATCAGCAACTCATCTACAAAAAATTTCTGTTTTCTAAACTCAGCCTTAAGAATATGCCTAGGAGTACCAAAAACCACATCAACTGTTGCCCTAGAAATTGAATGTAATATTCAACCACTCAGACACTATATATTACAAAAGGATCTAAAAATACATTTAAAACTGCAAGCCTCATCCAGATCTCAGATGTTTTTCAAACTGTCAGAAGATACCCTGTGTAATTTCTATAAAATAAAAAAATAAGAAATACCAATCTATATCACAGACACGTTCATTGCTAAAACTCCAGTTGTGAACGAAATTCTTCCATGGAAATGGGTGATTCCAGAACATAGCATACAAATTCCAGGAAATCATTCCAAAAATGATTATCCATACATTCTTAAGTTAGATGCCATGGAACTACTCTGCAGCACATATAAGGATCACCTTCAAATTTATACAGATAGATCTCTAAATCCTAATAATGGGACATCAGGAGCAGGGTATTATATTCCGTAATATCAAGGAAGTTATTTCATACCATGTTCATCCTCCTCCAGTCTTGACACTGAATTGCTAATTATTGATGCTGCTCTTGAGTGTGTTACTCAAATTTCTGAAAAATCTATTTGCATACTTACTGACTCCAAGGGGGTTATCTCTACTAATAATAAATCTGTAGCCGAAATTTTTCTGGTAATTTTCGATTTTCCAAAAATAATTAATCCTAACATATATAATTAACCACCCTGAAACCGAAAATCACACTTTTTGAAATTTTTGTTTGTATGTCTGTCTGTATGTTTGTTACCTTTTCACGCGATAATGGCTGAACCGATTTATGTGAAAATTGGAATATAAATTAAGTTCGTTGTAACTTATATTTTAGGCTATATGGCATTCAAAATACTTTATTTTTAGGAGGGTTATAAGGGGGCCCGAATTAAATAAATCGAAATATCTCGCTTATTATTGATTTCTGTGAAAAATGTTACATATCAAAAGTTTCTTTGAAAATGATTTCCGTTAAGTTTTATTCTTTACAAAATTTTGATAGGACTGATATTTAATGAGATAAATGAGTTTTAAAATTAAAATAACGCCATCTAAGACGGTGCAATGAATCGAGAACAAATGACTTCGTCTATAAGGGGCCTTGGACAACAACCATCGAAACAGGGACCTTGGACAGCAACAATCGAAAGCTATTAAACATAGCCTACAGAGAATGTTTCTGTGTTTGTATGAAGTAATATCAGAAGCTAAATTAACCGATTTGTATAATTAATTATTATTTCACCAATGAAAAGTGTAGTTTCTCTAGATGGACATATTGCTATAATGTTATTGCAGTAACGTCTGAGTAAATCGAGGACAGGTAAGATTAAAATAGCTTCTTATGCACAGAAAATTTGATAAGCTATTTTGTACATTCGTTTTCTGTATTTCTTAAAATAATATTGATGTACACTCATTTTAATCTCAGAGAATTAACGAACAACGAGAGTGTATTGATTTAGTATGCAGTAATAGTACGTTAGCTTAGGAACCCATTATTTTATAATTCAAATTTTAACTACGCTCTATTGAATCGTGTTAAAATAAATAAAATATATATGCAATAAATGCAATGCAAAAAAAAAATTGGGTAATGAGCGAAGCAGATTATCTTGCGCTGTTGTAAAAGTTGTTCCCTGGATCAAACGTCCTATTTTAATTATGTAATTACTTTATATTTATTTCTAACAGGTGCAGCGGAGCGCACGGGTACGGCTAGTATTTAATATAATTAAATATGTACCAAACCTATACGCACATAGAATTATTCCAATTCAGAAACAACTACGTAATCTAAAAGAAACAAAAGCTGCTGCAGATATTGTATAGCCCTGTCGCGTTCCCCTCCAAGGCGATTCACTCCCTCCAGGTAGGGGAATAGAGAATGCACATCGCACAGAGACTACTGCACAATGTGCGCGACTGCACAATGTGCAGGGTTTTGACATGCCTGGTGTAAGGGAACTTCAGTAGAGCAAGACAATAGGCATAGGATATTCTTGAGAGTAGCGCTTGCCTCTGAGATTTCAACTATGGTGTAAGATATATATTGACATGACTATGTAAATTTATTCAGATGTACGCGATGGTATGGTGCGTGGATTTGCCGAAGAAGATAGGCGACCTGGAGACATTGGTGCTTCTGACATCCTGCATCTGCCACGACCTGGACCACCCGGGCTACAACAATATTTATCAGATCAATGCGCGCACTGAGCTGGCTCTGCGCTACAACGACATCTCGCCACTGGAGAACCACCACTGCTCAGTGGCGTTCCGGGTGCTCGAGGCCGAGGACTGCAACATCTTCCGCTCGCTGCCGCCGGACACGTTCCGCCAGGTACCCAAATCCTGCCAACGCTATTGAGTGAACTTGTCCTCGATATTCTGATATCTTTGGTGTAATCTGTAATTACAATGCCCATGAGTAGGGTAAGGTTGCCTAATTCCGTGACATACAGGGTGATTCACGAGGAAAGGTAAAAAATTTAGAATGTGAATTCTCTGTCTGTTTTCGAACGGTTACGAAGATATGGCTCTTTGAATTTACAAAAACGTCTGAGATTCCATTCTACTAACTCGTATTTAGAGACTGATTACGGACAAATTTAAAGTTTATATTCACGTATGCATACATACCTAATATTCTAGAAGTCGGGGTCGATGTTTTCGCACATTTTCAAAGGTACCTTCTTCTGCTTCAGTGCACTGTTGCGCTCGGGCGTGAATCGCGGTCATCGCTCGGGAGAGTTGCACGTGGCTGTCTTTATGCCGCATCCAAAATACCGTCGATTAGCGCTTCTCTCGTTTCCCCGTTCCTTTGCTATACCAAGTCTTTCATCCAACTCCATAGACGTAAATACTCTTCGATATGGTACCCTTCTGTTCGGAAAGCGTCGTTCATATTCAGCGACGGCACGCACGATACTTCCATCGCACAAACCATAAACATACACAATATCTGCGTATTCCGCAGTCGAAAATTTATAAGGCATCTTGAAAAACACAACAACACTTCCGATAACTGTACCTGTATAACTACTGTACTGTAGGGAGCTGACTGGACTGCTGTGAAGTGATACGTGATAGCGTATTTGTTGGGACATTTGTAATGCTCCACCACCCGGTTTGTTTCTCTTCTCTTATCTACATCGCTTACAATGCAGATTCCAATGTTACGTCATTCATCGCGATCGGTGACCTTCTCTCAAGTCAGCAGCGTAAGGTAACGTCTGATTCACATTGGGGCGAGACGTTTTACCAAAAAAATGCATCTAGCTCCGCCATCGTTCGAAAACGGACCTATGTTCATATGAACTTTTTCACTCAAAATGACTTAAGATATCGTATCCTTAAATTTTTTACCTTTTCTCGTGAATAACCCTGTATTGAATAAAGTCTATATTTATGCCAAAATTGTAATACAGATTTTCAAATAACACCTAAATGACGTTATTTGGACCTTTAGTTACAGTTTTTACAACATTCAGTGTCAACTGTTTCACAAGTTTGGTATATAACATATGATTTTTCATTGTTATACAGTGGCTCCTAAATCCGTGACAGGGATCCAAATTCCGTGATAGTGGTTTCCTAATTCCGTGAGTGATATCCTAATTCCGTAATACTAAAATAATCCTCATTAACTGCTCAGAAAACAAACGTGTATTTGGAAAAAAAAATTAAAATCATGGTATATTGTTTTAATATGGATTAAGCAAGAAATTGAAACATAGAAAAAGGGCTTAAGTGACAAATTTCATAGAAAATAGTTGTGTAACTACAGGAATACATATCACATATTAATATATTATAAACAAAATAAACTGAAAGTTAAATTCAACACAGAATTAAATTTGAATAAATTGGATTATAACATAATTATTTCTCATTATTTATATTCCTTAGGAAAATATTTGGGGCTAAGAGGGATGAAGTTACAGGAGAATGGAGAAAGTTACACAACACAGAACTGCACGCATTGTATTCTTCACCTGACATAATTAGGAACATTAAATCCAGACGTTTGAGATGGGCAGGGCATGTAGCACGGTATGGGCGAATCCAGAAATGCTTATGGAGTGTTGGCAGGAATTTTTTCTTAAAGGGGATTATTCCTGTGTTCGTCCATGGTCTGGAATTTAGGTTAAGTTTAGATTTAAGACCTCTCCTGGCACCACATTATCATAATCATCCTATCACATCATCGGGGTAATGTAACTCCGCCTTCCAGGCGCCCCAACCTCAGAAGTGGGTTACAACTAAGCCACAGCCAGGAGAGAAGACCAGAAATGTCGAAAAGACAACCTGGTGGCATTGGATAAAAAAAATGGAGTGTTAGTTGGGAGGCCGGAGGGAAAAAGACCTCTAGGGAGGCCGAGACGTAGATGGGAAGATAATATTAAAATGGATTTGAGGGAGGTGGGATATGATGACAGAGATTGAATTAATCTTGCTCAGGATAGGGACCGATGGCGGGCTTATGCGAGGGCGGCAATGAACCTCCGGGTTCCTTAAAAGCCAGTAAGTAAGTAAGTAAGTAATTTATATTCCTAACAACAGGAGTAATTAAGTTAAATATATGCTCTATTATTTTATTGTAATTATAATTGATGTTTTCTATAACTTATTTCTATTGTTATTTCCAGGAACTATTTTCTTTCATAGACATTAATTTTCACAATTTAGCTTTGGCATCACTGTCGAGTGAGCCAGGAAGGAGAAATATGAAAATAAATCCCAAAATGGGAAAGCTCCTGTAGCATTGTTATTGTCTCATAATGTTTAAATAACCATACACATTGATTCAGCTGACTATAATCTACAGTAATATATCATTTTTATGATGCTATATTAATTCTTACCTCAAATATAAAATGTTTCTTCAGGAGCAGTCACAAGAGAAAGAAAAACTTGCTGGTCAACCACTTTTCACTGAACAATAGCTTCTGCAGTCGACTGCTTCTATTCAAAAGGCGGGTAGTCAATAGAATTGAAAAGAAGACATCTCCTGGTGGCATCTGTTAGATATTTCAAAAACTTAAAAGTCAGAGACCACAACTCCATGACAGTCAATTGAAATTTTATCGCGGGATTAGGGGTATCACGGAATTAGGCACCTTTACCCTACTTCTTGTTATACAGTGACCTACATCCAGCGTCAGTCCTGTATCGTCCTTTAACCACATGTTTTAACAACTTCAGTATTACAGTTCACTATATTTGCATGATACATATTTGTTCAGCGTATTCTTTGTACGTATAGGTTTATACCCTTACATGGGTCGTTATGCTGGTGTTCTTAAGAATATTTTCTTGCAACAATTTCTTAATTATTGAATAATTATATTGAAATAATGACTATATTTTTGTGTAGAACATAATGTTTTAAATGATGTTAAAGAATCTATATATAAATAATTTGAACTGGTAATGGAAATTACGGGAAAACGGCTGAACGGATTTTAATGAATGAACCGTCATTTTGAAGCTTGGCATCCAAGGATTTTCAGAAAAAATAGTAACTTTCAATGAAGAGTTAGTTTTCCTAGATAACTTTCTTATTTTACACAATCCATCTTTCGTCAGTTTTGAGAACAAATTGCATTTCAATATAAAACAAAACACACACTACAATAAACAATAGGTTATTACACGAAGGCCATGACCTACAGGATTGCTGACATATTTAGAGCTCAAATTCAATTGGTTATTAAAAACTTTCAAGACTTACTAAAAATAATTTACAGATCTGATTCTGCGGTGTGTAATTTTCTGAGTATAGCTGTGTATTGAATATTGAAATCTACAAAACTTGAGGAGGTTTGATGACATTATTACCATTAGAAATGAAATATTATTATAGTTAATGCCATGATGTGACTGTTTTTCATTAATTATACACATTAATGCTATATTGATGATATGAAAGTGAAACATTTTGGAGTTATGTAAGTAGACGAGGAGAATATCTTAAATTAGATCTTCATTTCTATAATTTACTGAGTGGTGGCTATATAGTATGTAACTACAAAGCTTACGTGAGATAATAATATTGTTATTAAAAATAAAATATTTTATAGTTATTAATCAAATGGGGTTGGGTCTTTTCATATACTTAATGGCGGTGTGGTGTAGATATTTATATGCGTTATTTTCTTCAGTATTGCCTCGAGAGAGCGCAAAAATTACAGTTCCTAAGGAAAGACCAAAAGGCATTACTTACTGATAAAATAAGAAGCCTACAAAATTATGTAGTCTCCCGATCATTTCAGCAAGATCTCTTAGCAGGATAAAATGATTTTACCCTCTACATGCAGCAGCTATACCAAGATGCTATTGTTCGAAAGCATAGCAAACCTGACATTTTTTTTTTTTTTTTAATTTTCACCTACAATCCACATTGACCTGAAATAGCTATTTCTTTTCTCCCACACGAAAAACCCAGTAATCGTCCTGACATTGTTACTTGCGTTTTCGCGTTGAAACTCTAAAACTGAAGGTGGTTAGATTCAAGAAAAAGTATTTGGCATTAAAAAAAAACATTCAGAGGGAGTATGTTTCATTATTACGGAAGCAAATAACTTTCAAAATGTCTGGTATTCTTCACTGAAAATAAACCTGAAAAAATTTTATCTGAAGGTGTAATGAACTTAATTTGCGGCATATACTGCGCAAGCCGCTAGTTATACTATATTAATGACTATTATTTATAAAAAGTGAAATTAAAGTATTGCGTAAGTGGATTATGTACAATATACAAGGGCAATTAATACGTTCCCGCAATTCCCTGAATGTAGGCAACACACAGGACACAGTAAATGGATAAATTATCTAGAACCAGGAAACGCCTGGGATCTATACTAAATGCATCACTTGCTAGGCAAAGAAGAAGACTAGCCATCAGGCGTATATGGAGAGATTCCAGGAAAATAGCAATAGGTTCTTGACATGTTTGCACAAAATCATGTATAGAAGCTCAGTCCTTAAAGACATTTTGATGCTCGCTAATATGTTTTCGCGGTATATCAGCCGAGTTAAGATTTTGGAATGCTCCAAGCTTTCGACTGCTATCTCTGCAGCCATCTTCAGGGAAGTGATGTCCGAACAGAAAGTCGAAAGGTTATATAGATGTGGCTGTCTCAGGTGAAACGGGATTGGTTGGCGGATCGGCCAATCCGGGGCCGGGAATTGTCATCTCTCGTAAGCTCCGCCCCTCCCGGGATTCCTGTGTGAAGTTTGGCGGGCGGCGAGCCCTGTTCCGCCGGTTGGAATCGGTTGCCGTCCTCGGTCCGTGATCTTCATGACCTTGATTGTAAGAGGGCCTAAGTTGGTCCAAGGCCGGTGTCCATGCCTGACTGAGCTGGAGTCCACTGTCTCTGTTAAAGTTAAACTTCACGCAGGAATCCCGGGAGGGGCGGAGCTTACGAGAGATGACAATTCCCGGCCCCGGATTGGCCGATCCGCCAACCAATCCCATTTCACCTGAGACAGCCTAACATCTATATTACCTTTCGACTTTCTGTTCGGACATCACTTCCCTGAAGATGGCTGCAGAGATAGCAGTCGAAAGCTTAGAGCATTCCAAAATCTTAACTCGGCTGATATCCCGCGAAAACATATTAGCGAACCAACGCCGAGAAAGCCTCAAATCATACATTTTGATACTGTTTGATAGACTGAGTGAACAGGCATGGAAGCTGATGTTATACCGCCAGCATTCCATTGTAAGATGTTTAGTTGTTTCTGTACCATTAAAGTAGTCCCCGCCCGGAGATCCGATTGGGGGACTATTTTACCTCCGGATAATTTTACCTTAATGGTACTCATTTCATATTGGAGTGAAAATGGCAAGTTGCAGCCGAATTAAGTGAACACCATATTTTAACGTTTTGGTGGCTACTTCATCCACACACAACCCCTAGAATGTCTGGAGGACCACACCTGCTGTTGGTCGACGGGTCCATTGGACCTAGCTGGGAGATCTTGTTGATCACCAGCTTTCCCTCCTTAAGCCACTGGAGGACGATTTTAGTGCCATAGCAGGTCAGGACTAGGAACAGAAAAGTAGAAAGAGGAGGAAGGAAAGGGAAATGAACCCCTAGGCCTCGAATGCTCTAATGCCGTCAGGGTCGAAGAAAGTAAGAGTTCAGTCAGAGGACTGGATAGGAAAGGGTAAAGAGGGAATTAGGTATTGAATAGAAGAAAATTATACCAAATTCAGTCAATAACTCATGCAGCTGACCAGTGCTAATTGATGAGTAGCCCCTCCCTTTAGTTCAGCTTGTAAAATTATGCTTACTAACAGCTGCAACACGGGAAGGTAGGGATGGGACATTGGGTATTTGTCCAGGTTGCTACCTTAATGCCTTCAATGGGAAGGATTAATGGCTCTCCCCCCTGTATCCGACAGATACCCTTTTGCATAGAATTGGAATATATCAGTCCCATAACTGCCCATTGTGCATCTCAAACCAAGAAATGGATTCGGAACACTCAAAATCTATGCTTCGGTGGCTGACCATGATAATATCTTTGAAAAATATTGGCGTCCAAGAGGTCAAATGACTTTATTGTCAAACGCCTGGCATTAGAAAACAACAACAACAACAGGCATGGAAGCAGTTATCTTCAGCGACAGACGCATATATGTTTAACGGTACAAAAAAATACAGCTGCAGTTCGGAAATATATTGATTGCACCTTGTATAAGGCCTTGATTGCGTATTAGTAATTAATACTAATTGTTTGCTACTATTTCAAGTAATATTAGCATTTCTTGGTTAAATGAGGTGTACCTCGAAAAGCCTTCATGAGTGGTAGGCCTAGTAACAGTAGTAGTAGTAGTAGTACAGCAGAACCTCGATAATCCCAACTGATAGGGACCGGGGATAATTCGGAATATTTAACATACGGAATTACTATACATGAACTAAAAAAATCATGTTGAATCTTTCGTGCACTACTTTTAACACTTGAATATAAATAATTGATTAAATGGCGATCTTACTCGTGTTAATTGAGTAAGCATGTGTGACTTACAGCTGTTTCAGTGCTTCTTCACACCATCCTCAGAGCCTACTAGATCTCGGCGTCATCTCGAACTTCGCTGCCTTTTGTGTGGGTGCGTTCGTGTGATGAAGAGTTGTGTCAAATAGTGTGTGTGTTCTGAAATTGATCTGTGTGTTGAGAATTTGATTAGGGTGTGTTTTAGTGTGTCTGTATATTTCATATTGTTCTAGTGTGTTGAGTTTTTGTTTTGTCGTCCTTATGATGTTGTCAACAAACACAAAAACGCACAAAACACACACAAACACAAGAACACAAGAAATGCATCACACTAACATACGAAAACAAAAACACACACAAGATCGCATCCTCATTCAGAAAACAGAAATGCAACATAGCATACAGAACAGAAAACACACTACAAAGACATCTCAACACACAAGCAACACAAACAAATAAATACAACCACACAGGCGTATACAAACTCACATGCAATAGTTGCGACAGTTTCTACATTGGACCGACAGGCAGATCATTCCAAACTCGATAGAAAGACCACATTAAAGCAATAACCAGAGGACACAATACATCTACATATGCCGAACACATAACTAATGCAAACCACACATACAATAACATAAACACAGATATGGCAATCCTACACATACAACCCAAAAACCAAAAACTCAACACACTAGAACAATATGAAATATACAGACAATAAAACACACCCTGATCAAATTCTCAACATACAGATCAATTTCAGAACACACACACTATTTGACACCATATTTCAACACTTTTCAACAATCGAACGCACCCACACAACAGGCAGCGAAGTTCGAGATGACGCCGAGATCTAGTAGGCTCTGAGGATGGTGTGAAGAAGCACCGAAACAGCTGTAAGCCGCACATGCCTACACAATTGACACGAGTAAGATCGCCATTTAATCAATTATTTAAAAAAAAACACATTATACTGCAGTATAAAATATGTAAAAATGTGGTAGAAGTGAGTATCTTTCTTTCTTTCTTTGTTTCTTTCTTTCTTTATTTCTTATTCTCTTTAACCTCCTCTTTTATCCGACTGAGAATAGGGAAGGGAGATTCATTGGATGGCTCACTAGATATCTCACAAATTCGAACCTCCCTGGTCATGGGATCGATCGGATTGACGCAGAGACATCACAGGACAATGGACAAACACCCAATCCCGCGAACGGAACATTTTTTTTTTCTATTGACCATACCGGGAATCGAACGTCGGACCGTTGGTTGGGAAGCGCAACCACATAGCTACAACGCTGGACAGAAATCGATGTTTGAAGTTCAGAGTTCATACAAGGAGTTAAAACATCCAGAAAAACACAAAGAAAAATAACAATACTGTATTTAACTAAGCAATACAAATATCCATACTGCATTAACAATACACACACTGCTAACGGCCCTATTTACGTATCTTAAAAAAAGTTAACGAAAATAATCGTTTGCAATCTTCCTTCGTTTTCTATGCTTTCCGGTATTATATGTATACTAGTGGTTTGCGTAGCAAATGCTGCAGACTAAGTCCATTAGAAGTTTAAATAATTATTTTTCAGATTTATTTTCCGGGCAGAATACCAGGTATTTTCCTTAATAATGAAACATACTCCAAGAAAGATGTAACATTGAAAGTAACGCAATAACACAATGAAGTGTAACCTTGTCAAGAAATGTCTCTTTTTAAAAAAATTCCCTTTGAATGGATTTTATGTCAAATGCTTTTTCTTGGACATATTAGTCTTGATTTCTTTGAATTTCAATGCAAAAACCCAAGTAACAATGTCAAGGTGATCAGCGGTTTTTTTCATGTGGGAGTAAAGTAGTAGCTGTTTCAGGTTATTGCAGATTGTTGGCAAGAATATGACATTTTGGAGTGTATTAGATACCAGTAAATACTGGACATCATTTTGGCCACATTAAAAATAATATGTTCAATCAATGGCGTATTTAGTGACCACAAGCTCACAATGACTTTTATTGTTACTCGCTGAAGATCAGAGATGTAAATTATTTATGAATTATCCCACGTATTTTCAACAGTAGAAGCTGTTGTGGGGAATCTATTGTTGAGATACTGAAAATAATGATATAGCAGAGTTATAGAATCGTATAATATACATCCTAAGTAAAATTATTCATAGAAAATCATTTCAGCTGTTTCAGCGTTCTATTCGTTGCTGGTTGCAGGAAATGAACTAACTCATCATGTCAGCAAGAAATGAAATGACCTGTTATTCTTCATACAGTAAAATGATGTACTTGGCAACGATCACGAATCAAATCGATTAAACCAAACGAATATGAAATCAATTTTTATGTAGTTTGAAAGACGCAGCTAAAATAGGAAGAATGACTCAATTACTAATGCCTCTACCTAGGATAAAGAGAATCACACATAAATATCTACATCTACCGCCATTGATATCTGAAAAAGACTCACACTACTTGATTTATAACTATAAAAGTATTTAGTTTTTAATAACAATATGTATGTATTACGTAAGTTTTGTAGCTTTTAGTAACATTGCATGTAACGCTGTTACTCAGAAAATTGTAGAAATTAAGATTTAATGTAAGATATCCTCTACGTTTACTTACATAAGCCCAAAAGGTTTCACTGTCATATTATGAAGAATAGTATTGTGTAGGCTATTTATTCTGAATTTTATTCAGCTTCCTCCAAGTGAATGCTGCCTAGAAGACAAAGATTACCAAAAAATTGTTTTTTTTTTGAGTAAATGGTAGGTACACAATTATAATGAAAAAAAAAACAATGGAGAAGGAAAAGAAAAAGAAATAACACAATTATAAATAATTGAAGACGACTAAACAAAAGATCATTAATTCCAGAAGAAACATAAAATTTCCTAGTACGGTATCTATTTGCTATCAGGTGATCACAGTCGTCTATTTTGCACTAGTTGCAAGACCCAACTTAAATGAGGAGTTCGCCATAGGAAAAGATCAATCTATTTAAGTGTAGAGATGGTTTCTTAGGATTTTTATAGATCCCTTTACTGCAGACATAGATACTTCAGTGACAAGAGTTTGTCCTAGACCAAACTGCTTGCAAAAATGCGCGATTCTTTTTGTGATGGTCCCTCTAGCCCCAATCAGTAATCCAATAACTTCGATCGATGACAAATACTCACACCATAGAATTACCTGTAATATTTAATTTTAATTATGATAATGTCAACAAACCTTCTTGAGTCTGTAGTTTTTAACAGCCTATACACATCAGTACTAAGAACATTACACAACAGACGATCACATCTGTAAATTCATGATAATTTAACCTTCGTAATAAGTTCTCAGTAAATTAGGCAAATGAAGATCGGCCTATTGGCATTTTAATGTCATAGAATCTGTTGACAATCCTGGAGTCATGGCCTCCTTGATAATGTATATCTTATTGTTTTGTTTTATTCTGAAAAGCTATTAATTCTCGAAACTGACGACAGAATTTTGAAAAATAGGAAAATTATGTAGGAAAATTGACATTTCTCTGAAAACTATACTATTTTTCCGCAAGTCTCTGGATGCCAAGCTTCAAAATGAAGGGTCATTCATTAAAATCCGTTTAGCCGTTTTCCCGTAATTTCCTTTACCAGTTCTAATTATGTGAGTATATAAATTTCGTAGCTTCTTCGGATTATCGAGGTTCTGCTACAGTAGAGTTTTATTTAACGACACTTTCCACTGCAGAAGTTATTCAGCGTTGAAATTCAATGTGGGCGAGAAACGTCCGGCGAATTTTGCCAGGAGTCCTCTATCAGGGACTGGGACAGCGTTATTTTATGTGTCGTAAATAGAGTTTTAAAGCTACGGTAGATCACCATAAAATAAATGGCGGCAGTTTTCCTAGTATCATTCTTAGAATACAATGCAATCTTACATGCACCAAGGCTCTACTAATTGCAATGTTATCTATCAATGCTATTAAAATGACTATATAATGAGTAGGCTATACCTCGGATTTTTAGTCTCAAATAGGATAGGTTGCAACAATTTTGTGTAAAAATCCCTAAATGTATGCAACACAATAAACTCTCGAGCGATGATATTGCCTAAAACTAGATGCATTAAAGAACTTATGTTTTAATCTACGCTAAACGAGTCTAAAAATCCGAGGTCTCATTTTAATAAGGCAATAAGCATATTCTATAACGGCTTCGTAGTCTAGCTACCACCATTCGTAACTAGAAATCATGAGATCCTGGGTTCAAGTCTCGTTCTATCCATGAACATTTTTCGTGAAAGAGATTATTGAATACTTTCATTCGAAAAGAAGCCGAGTGATTGTATGTAAAGTATTTCTGTAGGCAGGAGCACCTGTTTTAAGTAAAGATTCTCAGAGTGTCTCCTAGGTGTGAAATGTGGGAACTCTACGATACAAAAACCATCAAAAAGAAGGAAGCCATATGTGCAAATATTGCGTATCGATTTACCATAACGCAGTGGCAACCGAACACTAAAGTTATTATTTCAAATACATCAATTGGACTATAAAATGAAAATTATAATAAAGTTAATTTGAACGTTAAATCTGATTATATACCTGAGAATTAAAATAAAATAAAATCCACTGTAACAATGAAAATTCAAACTGACGACCCAAAGAATAATTTTTCTAACAATTTAAATGTTTAACTGTGATCTCGTGTCTAATCAAATTAAATTAAATTGAAGATTAATTCGTATAATTCAAGCTATAATATGTTTTCGTATATACTCGTATACTCTAAGTCAGCGTTTCTCAATTTTTTTTTTAAATAGGGACTACTTTTTTTAAGTCAGAACAGTTCCGCGGACCACATTACTCTTGTTCCCTCCGAAAGTAAATTTATAATTTTGTAGCATATTTCAATACCAGTATACTTATATTTTAAATTAGAATTAATTAATTAAAATTAATTTAATTTAATTACTTTTATATTAGTATTAGCTAATTAAGTTAATGTTAATAGAAGAAAATTCGTTTTCGTTTTTTTTTTAATAATTCAAGGCTATTAGAGTTTGGATAATCTTTAACTTATTAACTAAAAAAAAAATAAAATAAATGTTGCTACTCACATTAATGAGATGAATGAGCCTGCCTATTCTTACACAGTTATTCTAGGCCTATATTTGAATGACATTTCTTTAATGGCACTAGAATCATTGATATTAATATCTTCACACACAGCTTCTGAACTATTAGCAGAGCCTAAATGAAGCATATCATCACGTTCCTTTCTTTTCAAAGATCCAGATCGAAGCCAGTTTGTCATTATGTATAATGGGCAATATTTAACAGAGACATAGACACCTACTAGCGTGTACCACATAAGAAAGATTTAAAGTCATAAATACATTAAAAGTTTCGGTACTTTGGTCCTCTGTAATGAATTCGGGTGGTCCCTGGCTAGGTTACAGGTGCAACACCAGAAGTGCAGGGAAAAGATGGCGAGAAACACCACGTTCATAGTGCTTCAAATTCCCCTTTTGTTGCTGAGAGTATAGTGGGAAGTCGATAGACGGGTAGGGTAACAAATTTCATAACATGTCTTGCTATATTTGTAGTACTGGGAGAAAAAGTGAAAGCCGATTGCCATGTGTAATTTCCAAACTCTGAGATTTTCAGCTATAATGTAATACGCAATTCGTTTGAATTTTATTTTTTCTTCTGTCTTTTTTGAAGGACCACAAGGCCAGACCTCGAGGACCACAGGTGGTCTGCGGACCATAGTTTGAGAAACGCTGCTCTAAATAATAATCACACATGTAACTTCTTTACGAGTTGCTGGATCATCGTATTCCAGAAAAATCTGTTTCTATTAAGGGAACACTGATAGCCTATAATAAAATGCCTGTGATTGTTTAAGACAAGTAACAAATTCTTTCACGTCTGGAACTTCTAGCTAAGTATCTATTTGATATCTTACACATACGCCAGAATTGCCATTCACGCCAATGATAACACTCATAACCAACTTACAGCACAATTTGAGTATCCTACAAAGCATTTCGTTAGTTATTATGTGATTTTTTAATCCTTAATTAAAGTTAAAAATACTTAGATTTATAGACATGCTCTCAAGTTTCTTTTCCGACCAGTCCTACCAATTCTACGACCACTTTTACCATTGAATACTCGATTTTCATATTCCACCAAAACTACGGGACCAGTATTCTACCATACCGCAAATCTAGTCGTAAATATGAGATAGAGACTATAACTTTGTTTCTTTTCCGGTGGATACCATGCTAAAGATTTCATCGCTTTTTTTTAAGTCCATTGCCCTCGACCAGGTTTGAACTGGCAGACCTCGGACCCAACTGCCAGTAGCATAACCGCAAGACCACAGAGGACGAGTTCGTGGAAAGTACGTAGTTTAAAAATATACATTCAAAATTCGTGATTCATTAATTAATTACATGTAAACTATTGCCACAGTCTAGTATATACAATCGCGAAGCTCAGTACGTATTAAATATGCAAACATTAGGTAGTTGCTCACCACTAGGATCGCTAATATCGCCTCGTTACAGGCAATGCAAAATAGTACCGTCACAGTCTATTGTTTCTAGCACCCTCAAAACTCAAGCTTCGTGACTGTATATAGTATACTGTGCTGTTGCTGTTATCCAAAATATAGCTTCTGCCTTGTCTTGTAATCATTCAAGAAACTGTTCTCTGCAATATAGGCCTACCACTATTGCAGCAGATGTATCAAGATACGAGTTCATTAATGATATTGAGAAAAGGAAGAAAAAGACGGACGCGTAATAGAGAATAGCCGTTTATAATCACGGAGTGCTTCTATGGACACACTGTAGTATCACACTCTAATATATACAGTCACGAAGTTCAATACTTACTGAATATGCAAACATAGATAATTGCTCACCACCAGGATCGCTACTATCGCCTCATCACAGACTCTTTCCCTAGCAGACGATAAAATGTTTTGTACTTTCGATATCGTGTTCTTTTGAAAAAATTAAGACCTTCCTTCCACTATTGAAATATGAAATATATAAGGTTTATATATTATTTTCATAAAATATATATTATATTCTATAAACTCACCTGCCTGGATCTTTCGGTAGAAGGATAACTCTAACCTCTTTTTCTTACAATTTATAGTACTACAAACGTCTCCTTGTCGCATATTATTATTGAAATTATTGTATTTTAGCTATTTACAGTTATTACAACCGATAACGAACATTTCACAGTTTACACAACTTTTCACAACAATACGGCACAGTCAATGCCTTTTCGATCCAAACCATAATGTACCATATGTTCGAGTTTTCTATTTCAGTGTATGGAACTTAGTGAAATATCATAATTTTATTGCGTGTCATTGCTAAGATTTATTTAGTGTAATGTGTCCATAAGTTCCGTTTACTTCTTGTTGCATAATATGTTGCAGAAATAATTACAAAACTGTGTTATTTTAATGTGAAGAGAATTTACATGTTAACATAATCTGTTCGCGTCAACATTTTAAGTTTAGAATAGAAGCTGTTTTGAGGTTTAATAAAAAAGAATTTATATTGTGATTTCAATTTAGCACGTCTACCTTCCTTAATTTTAGACAAAACATTTACCATACCACTCCTATGAAATTAGTGTACGTACAATTGTGTTACTTCGTCTCTTAAGTAGCAGATAAATACAATAATTCAGTACTCAATTGTAGTATATAATACAGACAAATTGAATGTGCGGGGTATCATACATGACATTATTCTTAATTATAATATATAATTGCGAATTTAGGAATATAAGTTAAATATAGTAAACATAACCTATAATTTCCATATGAATGGCAAGATATTGGAGATCACTAAATTTAGACAGAAAGGGGCAACAGGTACAGTAAACATAACCTATAATGGGGTGCAACTCAAAATTATTGAATCGTGCATAAATGAATGTACAAGAATTTCGCAATATTTAATCGAAATAAAGGCAGGTATTACACATACGAACAACGTAATTTTCACACCATAAATAATATTACACCCTAACTCCCGAGTGAATTGTCTGAAGTGTCTCCTAATCATTGTTTTAAATTTTATTAAAGGAATCACATTACATTTTAGAGAAACATATGTTACTGTTATGCATTCCAACTAATTTATATGGTTGAAACGCCGCCCTTCGTGATCGGGTTAAGCGAGTTACATGGTCTGCCTTAAGGCCTGTATTAGGTCACGATGACTGTGGCACAGTCTATTGTTTCCTAGTACTCACAGCGCTCCAAGCGGCTAGAAACTACCGCGAGAATTGCAAAAAATCATCCCAAACTTCGTGACTGTATATATTAGACTGTGGTAGTATGAAGAAAAGCGCAATAGGCAAATTTTTAGAAATTTATTTAGACACCAATTCCCAATACGTATATCACTCTTGATAATTAGGGAGCGGATTTTTATGTGCTAAAAATTTAAATATATTTATTTTTTATGTGGTAAAAAGTTCGAAAATATTTGCTAAAAGTAAAAATATATATATTTTTTAAATATGACAAAAATACCTTACTTAGTTTAAAAAAAAAATGTTACTAGGTACTCACCAACCATACTTGAGTGCTAGCAGTTGGCCGAGAATTGCAGTGAACAACAAAGGTCATCTCCAAATTCTCCATCACAAATGCATGCCGATTATCTCTGAACAACGACTTATACTGTGAAAACGATCTTTCCGCATCACAGGACGTCAGATGTGCATATTTAAAGAGAGGAATGTCGCAAACACAAACACCGTCAATTTCACCTACAGACACATCCTCCAATACTTGAGCAACTTTACACATTTTTTTATATCCACTGTTTTTCCCAAACACATTCTGGAATTTGTCCCTTAGTAATTGTGCTTCTGAACCTGGTAGCGAGTCTAGTTTAATTTCCACGGCACGCACCTCCCTGTTTCAGACAACAGGTTTTTGGATGTTTCGAGTTTTTTATGGTATCACACAAAAAGCTTAAATTTGCTAATAGGAAAGCCAAATCGTTTTTTAAACAACCATCTTTCAGGTTAACTTGAAGGATATCGATTGAAGAAGCCCGATAACAGGGAATCACAACAAGATATATTGCCTTACTTGATAGACATTAGCGAGAGGCGAGAGATTTGTTTAAATTAAATAATGTTCATACCCGAGCTATTATCTGTTGTGTTTCACAAACAAAGCATGGAATGAAATCATCTTCAGCAACAATAAACATTCCTAATTATGTGTTGCAAGATCTCTCCTTCTTGTCCATGTTAATTTATTCTTTAATAACACTGATATGCTGCCTAGCAGTTCTGAGAACTTGAGGCGATACTATTACGAAAATGGATCACGGATACACCACACAGCGCTTAGAAACACGAAGGAACCAAGAATTCTTAAAAAAGATAACGTAGGCTACTTCTGAGTGATATAATTGATTTAGTTTTAAAATATTTAAAAGTTCTTGTAAAACAATTATTTAAGTAAAAAAAACTCCAAGATTTATGTGTTTATAATAGATTTCCTGGAAATATGTATTTACATAATTTTTTTTTTTGTGAAAATATGTTTTTTATGTGAAATAAAATTCGGGTTTTAAACTTGAAACTTCATGTTCGGAATTTTTAACTTTGTTAATTATTAATTTCAAAGGCATATTGGTTCCGTTAAGTTCAATTTTAATTGAAAAATGAGTTCTATTCAGTCAATACTTAACATAAAACACAATAAAACATGTTATAACAACATTTAAACAGATTTAAAAACAAACGTTTTCGCCAATTTTGATTGGCATCATCAGGTCGTGTAGGTCGAATGGAACATGTTATAAAAAGTGAACACTTGGTATATGACGTTAAAAACCAAAGTTACAACTGTAATATCACTTAAAAACAGAGAATAGAATGTAGCAAAAAGCCTCCACGATGTGTGTAGAATCACTGTGTTGAAAGAGGCGTGTGTGAACCAAGGAAACAGCAAAACTCTTCTGTCATTTCAGATACAGTTTTCAAGATAGATTTGAAGATGCTACGAACAGGTCGCTCGTGTGGCCGTTATGGAGAGCAGGAAAAATCCTGTAAATTGTAAGGATAGAATGAAAGAATATTTATCTGAAGAAGCATTTAAGTATTATTTAAATCTTCTATGTAATGATTTTGTAATGATTTATTTTTCATTTTAATATTTTAACAATATTATTTATATAACATATTGCAGTAATAACATCGGCATCTGGAATCTCGTTGATTTTTTCACGGCTTCCTTAATGTTACTTGTATCAGGAACATTAGGAACATTATGGTTTATTATATATAACAGATCACAGACACATTACATACAACAATTTTACACAAAGATATATTATTATTTAAATACAATTTCTACATTTTACCTATTAACATAATTTGTTTTATCTTGCACAAGCTTTCAGTTATTGTACAAGACTCAACTCATTCTAGAATATTGGTACCATCAGTATTGGTTTACCTTCCTAAGATGCACTTCCCTCTTCACTCTGCAATGTGCAGCTAGCGTATCTAAATCATCTCTAATTCTAGTTTCTTCCATACCTCTTTCCTTACAAAAATATTTATACAGTTCATACAAGCTCTCTCTCTCGTAGGTAAGCCTTCATTCCTTAATTTTATTTCATAATATTCTTTTGACGTACCTTCAAAACTATTAAATTTAGAAATAAAAACGATAGCCAAATAATTTCTAACTAAGTCAAATATGTTATTATCTGTGAGTCTAGAAAAAGCGTACCTTCCAAAATTGAATTTATTAGTCAGCTCAGTAACTGTACTTTCCCTTAATGCTTCCTTCCTTCTATTTTTTTAATTTTTCAATCTTCTCCGGTATTTTATTTTCCGTGTATTTGTTTATTATTAAGGGATATTGACTTTCCTCGTATTTCTCCATACATCTACACTTGTTACTTTCTTTCATGCATAATTTTACATCTATAACAAGAAAGAGAAAGAACAATATATACACCTACACATACACATACACATACATATACATATACACTACAATTATTTCACTATTTATTTATATATTTCTTAATTACTTTCGTTCACATCTATTTCCTTTATTATATCCATTCTAATTTTTAACCAAAACAAGATATAAACCTAATTGCTTTTGCAATTTTATGTTATTAATGTTCATGAGCTTTTTTATAGCTATTTCTTTATTAACTTGAAGGAATTTTTCTTTTATAAATTTCTTACGTATATCTTCAGTATTTTGACACTCAAGAACAATGTGAATGTCGTCTTCTCTCCTTCCACACAATGGGCATGTGCCTTGAGGTATATTGACTCTATATTTAAATCTTCTAAAACAATACTTACAAAAAATGGAAGAACGTCTTGAAATCCATGAGGACGGCGACACGACTGATCTTTACATTAAGTGGTAGCGTATGACGAAAACTGTATACGTGGCACGACTAGTGGATGCGTGACCGTTACTTGCGTGTGATTTTAAACAGCGGGTTACTTGAATTTGGGTATTGTTCGTTAAGGAGCGGGCTATCATTATTATTAGAATAGGTGGTAATATATAGTTCCTCCGCAGCATTCGTATAATTATGATTGTTAATAGTCTTTAAGACCTGAAGGGCTTCTACTATGCCAGTAAGTTCGTGATTAAGGGAAATGAGATGCGTGGCAAACTTTGATTTATTCCTATTGAATTTGAAGTCAGAGACGTGCTCTTTGTAACATGTGCGAAAATTCCTTTTTGTTTGGCCAACGTATTTACTGGGACAGTTTTTACATTGTAAATTATATTAATTATAGATAAACACAATATAATATTTGTTACTCAGTCAAATGACAAATCAATGTAAAATAATGACTTATATTATATGGTCATTAAGTTTTATATACATGAATTACAAATTTCAAACGTTTTCGCCCATTCAGGCATCTTCAGGCACAATTATACAATATCTCAATATCAAACTGTATAGCCATTACATTGGTGGTAGATAAACTGTTTAAGATTAATGATGTACAAAACATCTCCATAATTAAAATGTAATATTACAGATCATAAAATTAAAATAATGTTAAAAACCACGTGTTGTAATTAAACTTCATAATATTCTGTGGAACTCTTGTTCAGTAGAGTCCAATGAGTGATGAATTATGTCTGAAATATATAAATAATACGAAATAGAAATAGGAATTATCAAATGTAAAAGTGTAATCGGATTGGATGATTGAAAGTACTCACGTCGTTTGAACGTGCCAACTGTATAGATCACTATAAAACATCCTATGTTTGAAGTACAGACTGATTTATATAGAACTGACACATTTCTTTCTTTCTTTATTTCAAAACGAATGATGCTAGCCACAATTTGTTATACTTCAAATGTAGAGTATCTTTTGGGGATTACTAACCTCTATTGCAAATGTTGAAAATGCTTTATTTATTCGGCTGGAAATTCACTTAATGACCAGTTTTTAACGTCAAATTAAGCAGGAGTTTTGATTCCCTGTCACGAGATGCGCAGATGTTTATTCTTTATTCTGTATATTTATTGTCACCAAAATTATTATTCTTTTAGAGAACCAGTTGTTTCCTATTTGTTTACCAATCCCAGTATTGTGTTTCTTTGGGGGGATTACGAACACCAAATTCTCTCTGGTATGCCCTTTGAGTAGCTGTAATTGAATTCGTAATCCAGTATTGCTTCACAAGGTAGAGCTTTTAATTTAATGTGTACTGCATTTTCAGTGACTAAAACAAAATGTCGAAAACAGCTACCAACAGTAAGGAATAAAGAATAAACATCTGCGCATCTCCTGACAGGGAATCAAAACTCCTACTTAATTTGACGTTAAAAACTGGTCATTAAGTGAATTTCCAGCCGAATAAATAAAGCATTTTCAACATTTGCTATAGAGGTTAGTAATCTCCCAAAGATACTCTACATTTGAGGCATAACAAACTGTGGCTAGCATCATTCGTTTTGAAATAAATAAAGAAAGAAATGTGTCAGTTCTATATAAATCACTCTGTAGTTATCTGTAATGAAATAATAAATAAATCAAAATTTTGAAGAATTTGAAAAACTAATTGGAAGACTAAATTATAGACGTACTTACGTAGACGTGAGACGACCTGCTGCTGTTGGAACTGTAGCTAGTATGACGTGGGGGAAGTGTGTGTTCGTGTAAAGAACTAACGCGGAAAGATATTGCGTAGTGATGGGGTTAGAGGTTGTACAGGGGATTCCGGATTTGAGTCAAATTTTCATTAAGAATGCTGTTCTCTATTTGAATCTGTTTTGCAATATAATATTTAATTATGGAGATGTTTTGTACATCATTAATCTTAAACAGTTTATCTACCACCAATGTAATGCCTACACAGTTTGATATTGAGATATTGTATAATTGTGCCTGAAGATGCCTGAATGGGCGAAAACGTTTGCAATTTGTAATTCATGTATATAAAACTTAATGACCATATAATATAAGTCATTATTTTACATTGATTTGTCATTTGACTGAGTAACAAATATTATATTGTGTTTATCTATATTAATTGACAATCTGAATTTTCCATCATGCTTTCTAAGTTATGTTAATTATGTTTTATCACACGCAAAAAGAATATTTAATTGCATAGGAATCCGCTCCTTATTGTTAATCTATTACACACCAGACGTGAGTCACAGCTCTCCATCAAGTAGCTCTCCCCCAACCTCTCCGGACACTATATACAAATTAGTGTTTGTGAACTATTTTGTGTGCAGGTACGAGAGGGTGTCATCCGCTGCATCCTCGCGACAGACATGGCGCGCCACAACGAGATACTGGCGCAGTTCAAGGAGATAACGCCAGAGTTTGATTTCAACAATAAGGCGCACACCAACCTGCTGAGCATGGTGCTCATCAAGGTGGCCGACATCTCCAACGAGGCGCGTCCCATGGACGTGGCGGAGCCCTGGCTGGACCGTCTGCTACAGGTATATCTCTAGGGAACGTTATGAAAGTGCAGCCAGTGATTGGATTATTTCATGAAAGCAGTATCTGGCATAACTGCTGAGCTATTTATACCCGAACCCACACTTTCTGAAGTCGAAATTGCGATAGAAAATCTGAAAAGGTACAAGTCACCAAGTATTGATCAAATTCCAGCAGAATTAATACAAGACGGTGGAAGCGCATTATCTGGCAAAATTTGTAAACTTGTACTTGCAATTTGGGAAAAGGAAATTGTACCAGAACGAGGGAAGGAGTCCATAATCGTACCTATCTTTAAGAAGGGGGACAAGACTAACTGTAGTAACTTTCGAAGAATATCACTTTTGTTGACTTCGTATAAAATTTTGTCAAATATCCTTTTGAAAAGATTAACTCCATATGTAGATGATAAACTTGTACTTGCAATTTGGGAAAAGGAAATTGTACCAGAACAATGGAAGGAGTCCATAATCGTACCTATCTTTAAGAAGGGGGACAAGATTAACTGTAGTAACTTTCGAGGAATATTACTTTTGTTGACGTCGTACAAAAGTTTGTCAAATATCCTTTTGAAAAGATTAACTCCGTATGTAGATGATTTAGTGTGGTTTTAGGCGTAATAGATCGACTATTGATCAGATATTTTGTATTCGACAGATATTGGAGAAAAAATGGGAGTTAAGGGTACAGTACATCAGTTATTCATAGATTTCAAAAAGGCGTATGACTCGGTTAAGAGAACAGTTTTATATAATATTCTTATTGAATTTGGTATGCCCAAGAAACTAGTTCGATTAATTAAATTTGTCTTAGTGGAACTTACACCAGAGTCGGTATAGGTCAGTTTCTATCTGATGCTTTTCCAATTCACTGCGGGCTAAAGCAGGGAGATGCACTATCACCTTTACTTTTTAACTTCACTCTAAAATATGCCATTAGGAAAGTTCAGGATAACACAGAGGGTTGGAATTGAACGGGTTACATCAGCTTCTTGTCTATGCGGGTGACATGAATATGTTAGGAGAAAATCCACAAACGATTAGGGAAAACGCGGAAATTCTACTTGAAGCAAGTAAAGTAGGGTTGGAAATAAATCCCGAAAAAACTAAGTATATGATTATGTCTCGTGACCAGAATATTGTACGAAATGGAACTATAAAAATTGGAGATTTGTCCTTCGAAGAGGTAGAAACATTCAAATATCTTGGAGCAACAGTAACAAATATAAATGAAACTCGGGAGGAAATTAAACGCAGAATAAATATGGGAAATGCCTGTTATTATTCGGTTGAGAAGCTTTTGTCATCTAGTCTTCTGTCAAAAAGTCTGAAAGTTAGAATTTATAAAACAGTTATATTACCGGTTGTTCTTTATGGTTGTGAAACTTGGACTCTCACTTTGAGAGAGGAACAGAAATTAAGGGTGTTTGAGATAAGGTTCTTAGGAAAATATATGGGGCTAAGAGGGATGAAGTTACAGGAGAATGGAGAAAGTTACACAATGCAGAGCTGCACGCATTGTATTCTTCACCTGACATAATTAGGAACATTAAATCCAGACGTTTGAGATGGGCAGGGCATGTAGAACGTATGGGCGAATCCAGAAATGCATATAGAGTGTTAGTTGGGAGACCGGAGGGAAAAATACCTTTAGAGAGGCCGAGACGTAGATGGGAAGATATTATAAAAATGGATTTGAGGGAGGTATATGATGATAGAGAATGGATTAATCTTGCTCAGGATAGGGACCAATGGCGGACTTATATGAGGGCGGCAATGAACCTTCGGGTTCCTTAAAAGCCAGTAAGTAAGTATTGTTTACTTATTTTAATTATTTTAAAATTAGCTGTCTACAAGTAATCCTCTAAATTCGTTATTAAAAGTGACCGTCAGCAAGATGTGTTGTGTCTAAAATGTTAGTAAAATTAAATGTTTAAGTCCTTTAATAAAATAAAATTGTGTTATGTTCCCTGTTTTCAGTTTGTCTCTATAATGTCACGTGGCGTTTAAATTTCTCGTAGTTCAAATTTTGAGTGACTCGAAGTGAAACTTTACATTTGAATTCCTACAAATGTATCTTATAATCCATTGTAATTAATTTTGAATTCAGTATGACAATTTGGGCATTTAATTGATTGCGGTATGTACGTAATATTTTCTCAATGATTTGATTAGTAAAACATTTACAAGGCCTGATATAGCGTAACGCGTATTTCAGTAATTAATTTTGTAATACATAATATACTCATAAAATCATTATTTTTGGCATGTGCTTATGTGTATTTGTTTTCCTTTAGGATACTGTACGGTTATTTTAACCAGACACATTCCTTCCGTATAGCTGCACCAACCCTCTGCCCTCGCACATATTTTTCGATTTACTGCATGAGCAATGCTACGTAATCACTTAACCTGACGATTCATTCATTTCATTCATAGTGTTCTGCCCAAGAACAGGTCTTTCGGTGCAAATCCAGCATTATCCAATCTTTCCTATTTGCTGTCTTCCTCTTTGTGTCCTATTATCCACATATCTTAATGTCGTCTATCATCTGATATCTTCTTCTGCACCGAACTCTTCTCCCGTTCACCATTCCTTCCAGTGCATCCTTCAGAAGGCAGATATGTTACAATATACAAATTTTATAACACAATACATTTCGGTATATGAATTTGTATAATATTTTTCTTCATTTGATATAGTTAAACAGTGACTTTGAAATAATAATAATACCTTAATTCCATGGTCTAGAGGAAAATCTTTAATTTGGGACTCCACTTGCGTTGACACTCTAGCTCCATCTCACTTGCCGAATACCTCCAGACACGCAGCATCTGCTGCTGAATTAGCCGTGAAAAAGAAAGTCAATAAATATGCTCATCTTTTAGACAATTATATCTTTGTCCCCTTTGCTGTGGAGACCTTCGGTCCTTGGAGTCATGACGCTAAAGTTTTGGTATCTCAAATCGGCCAAATTTTGATCTCCATTACTGGTGATCGCCGTTGCACTACTTATTTGCGTCAACGCTTAAGTATTGCTATTCAACGCGGAAATGCAATGAGCGTTTTGGGTACTCTTCCAGAGTACGAACTTTTTCCCCTGTAAAATTTTTTTTATCTCTATGTAAATGTTTATATTTTTTTGTGATATAAATGGTAATTATTTGAAAATCTGAATAGATGACTTAAGGGCAATAATGATAATAATAATAATAATAATAATAATAATAATAATAATAATAATAATAATAATATAGGCACAATCTTACAATTTGATTTTTTTTCTTTCTTGTTGTTATATTAATAGCAAACAATGTAACTGAAGCTGATTGGCCAATCAGATTGATTATTTAATATTGAAACGCACCCTGCAGCTTCATTGTAGTAAAAAATTTCGCTCTCCTTCCAACATACTCAACTCTGAAGGAACTACTGTACATCCAAGGAGAACATTTAGGCTGGAACTGTTATGGTCTCTGAGAGAGTACCGCTATCTGGAGTGTTACAGACAAGATAGTTGGACGGTACGTTACACAGTACTCCAGTTCCTATGAGGAACAGTCTGTCATTTTGGAACAGAGTGTTCCGACTTACTGTTCTTTTTTTGGAACTGTTATCTTCTCGGAACTGTTCCAAAAGTACTGTTATATTATTTTTTCCTATCTCTATCATAGACACATCTACTTTGGATGTAGATCAGCCGCGGCGAAAAGGCGACTCACGAGCACATTGTGGCTCGCAGTGCATTTCCCTTGCTTCCTACCTACAACCCCCACCCTCTCACTCACTGGAGTCAAACTCCGTTCCATTTGTATTTGTCTCTGACCTGCGAGTGGCGTATCGTCGCAATGTCTCTCTCGAAACCATGTAGACTACCTCATATAAAAACGGAAGTTTCAAGTAGGATGGGAGGATGCATTTTTTGCTGACAATATGATGACAATATTAAATGTATGATTTGTTCACAAGTATTACGAGGAAAACGGTTGTATAACATAAAACGGCATTATAAGTTACTACATGTTACTGATGAAACATTTAAAAGTACGTCGATCCTTTTTCAGCAGATGTACGAATAATGCGGTTAGATCCTCAATTTAAACTCACAGATTTACAATGTGATGTTAAATGAAAGCTAGATGTAAGGACTTGACAAATGTTGAACTTTTAAAATCTTTGGCAAAAAAATAAATATTTGAAGCTTCGTTCTTTCGCTTGCTTTGTTGAAGCCATGTTCGCTACAACTTACGTTTGTGAAAAATTATTTTCAACAATGAAAATAGTAAAATCAAATTTAGATCATGACTTCGTGATCAACTACGACTGGCAGTAAGTGACATAATTCCTGATTTTGAAACTCTGTCGCAGAGACATTCTGAAGACAGTTAATTTTAGGTTGTGATAATGTGTCCTATGTTTTCGTGTTCATTTCTTTCTTCGTTACACGTACTAAACATTAGTTTGTAGCCTTGTACTGTATATAATTTTATTTAAGTGCTTGACGTAAGAAAAATGAAAATCCGTTAATAAGTCAGACAGTTGTTCTATTTCCCCTTCGGGTGTCCGCCTCCCTCCATAGGTGCTATGCACGTTGCAGCTTACACAGTGGCTCGGCGCACGATAGCATTTTCGACACGTCTGATATAGATGGTGCTCCTATTTAGCTTCAGCTAGAAATGACAGACTGATAGTGTAATAATGAAGTGAAGGTGATATACTGTATAAAAGCAGGAAGAAGTCTGTGTGATTTTTATTCACATTTCCCATTAGATTTCTCAGGCTTCATTAGCAGCTTTCGACAGACTGTGCATGTTCCGATCCATATAAATATACGAACATTGTTTTCTTTAATGAAAATAAGTAAATTTCACCACAGAACTAGCCAATTCATCTGGCTACAATCTACAAAATTTCTTCAATTCATGCACTGCCCAGATCATAGTGCATAACATTAAGCAATAAAGAGGCTAAGAAACCCCGTAAAATTAGCATTACAGAAGATCAGGAAATATTTTTACTAATGGTCCATTAATGCATTAACAAAATGAAAAGATAAAGTACTAATGTAAAATGCAGTACAGTATTTAGTTTGATTTAGCTTTCATTTCATCCCTAACTTATCAACCAATTGCTTTCATACGTGTAAATACCAATATTAGGCATTCACATTACTTTAAGTTTAATTTGATTAGTATGAGAAACAATTATTATCACCAAAGCTCGGAACTTGGGGACTTGTGTCGTGTGCATGAGTAAGGTTACAGGTACAACGTACACAAAGCTCACGCTGCAAGTGCTCAGGGACAGTTGTATGCACTAAGAAAGTGGCCACAACTAATGACAGGAAGACGGACGAAGAAACTGTTATATCGAAGCCAATGACATTCAGAGAATTAAAGGTAAACGGTCTGTTTGAGGAAATAGAAAATACGTGTTATTTCGAATGGGTATTAAAGAAGTTTGAAAATACATTTTGTTTTCAATTTAAGATACAGAATTTCGTGGGGAATTCGGAGGAGATACATTATTTTTTTCGAATGGAGAGTTTATATTTTGTAAGTTGTGCCACACACAAACTAGAGGCTGGAAACGAAATTCATTGAAAGACATTGCAGTCCCTCAAATTGTAGAAAAATCTGTCCATAGCCATGGATCGAAACGTAGAGTGGCTTGCCCTAGTAGTGATACACTAATTGAAAACTATTTTCGAGAAAAAATTAGGATATACTTATCTTTCTCAGATACGAGATCAGCTAGCAACTGCTGAAAATCGAACAGAAAACAGTAACAGTGAAAAAATTCAGTATTTTAAGTCTACTACCGAAAAATCTTCGAATGTAGATAGTCATACACTGTAATAAAATGTACACAGCAGAACAGTAAATTTGATATATTTCTCATGTTTATTTTTATTCTATATATGCTATGAAATTACGTGTTTCAACCTACCATAATACTATCAATATGTTGTCGCAGCCAGAAACCACTTTTGTAGCAGACCTGATAGTACCTCCGTGCTGGAAGCGGGAGTTTGTTGACATTGAAGTCCGGTAGCTTAGTCACGTGCAAAGACACAAGTCCCCAAGTTCCGAGCTTTGATTATCACGAAAAAGCAGCCATCATCGCAGCCTCCGCTGTGCCCGCGGCAGCGAAACACGAGCGCAGCGGGCTTCACAGCTGGCTGAGATGACGTCACAGGGCATCGAGTTGATGATCACTGCTCTAGAGCTTCTAGGCTTAGGACTAGCAGTTTCATATCAATTATACACTGAGGGACTCCTTGTATCGTAAGCAGTGAAAAATATAGTGGGACTGCGTTGGTGTTAATGCAGCTTATGTGGGTACCTCTTTGTTACTTGTTAGCTTAACAACAAGTTTAAGCCCCCTCACCACGACAAGGTGAGTACCCACGAGGGAGTATGTACCAAACCTATACGCACATAGAACTATTCCAATTCAGAAACAACAAAGTAAACTAAAAAAAACTCAAAAAGGAAATAACATTTCAATGGATACCTAGTCATTGTGGTATACCTGGAAACGAGAAAGTCGATAATATTGCAAAACAGGCAACATATTTGCAACCAAGACCTCTTCAAGTGATATCTCTATCCAGTGCTTTTGCTTCAGTAAAGTCTCATTTTTAAAACCTATGGATCAACAATTGGCTCTCTTCTGACAAAGGAAAAATTTTACAGTCCGTACAAAAGAAACCAAATGAACTGAAAATGTACATAAACTTGCCCAGACATGTTCAAACATTGTTAACAAGAGCCAGAACAGGTCACATTGTCACTCAATTGTACCTACACCGATTTCACATTTCTGATAATCCTACTTGTCTGTGGTGTAATAATCATGATGAAGATCTGGAACACATTCTTTTATACTGTCCATCCATAAACCACAAAAGAAGTAAATTAAAATCATCAATACCAGTTGCAGAAGACACAGCCCTGCAGTATATATTGACTACACTCTACCTCTGGCTACTAGCAACAGGCATCTTATAATGAACACCGATCAAAATACCCCTCATTTCTCGTGAAAAACAACTGAATAGACTACAGTGGACTAGGCCTATAGTGGACTTTGTGTTGTCAGCAAACAGCTGGATACATCAAGAAGTTTGATGATTGATGTAAATTATAAGTTTACGAAAAAAAAACTGGCGGTTTTAAACATTGCAATTCTTTTGTATAAGCATAAATTTAAAAAAAGTCTAAATTCTAAATTAAACATCTAAAAAATGTTTGGTGTGATAGAAGTTTGATTGATTGATATAAATTATACATTTACAAAATAACTGGCGGTTTTAAACATTGCAATTGTTTTGTATAAGCATAAATTTAAAAACAATCTAAATTCTAATTAAACGTTTTAAAAATGTTTGGTGTGATAGGCTTTCTTAAATTAAAAAATAAACTAACTGAAATCAAATGTATTATCTTTAAAATGATAGGAGTCACCGGCGTAGCTCAGTCGGCAGAGGCGCTTGACTTTTGATCCGGAGCTGTGCTCGGGCATGGATTCGATTCCCGCTTGGCTGATTACCTGGTAGGGTTTTTCCGAGGTTTTCCCCAACAGTGAGGTGAATGTCAAGTAATCTATGGCGAATTATCGGTCTCATCTCGCCATATATCTCCTCGCTATCACCAATTCCGTCGACGCTAAATAACCGATTAGTTGATATAGCGTCGCTAAATAACCAACTAAAAAAAATTAGGTATGATAGGCAGCTCTTATTATGTAGGCCATTGCATACTGGTTATGTTTCCTTGTTCATAGTCATTCAGTGCTGTTAATATGCTTATTTTATGTTTATAACTTTCCTTAATTAGTTATTAATGGAGACGGTCAGAGGATCGAATTTTGATACACACATCTTTCTGGAATCTGGAATGATTTGAGAACATCTATGAAGATTAATATATTTGGCTGAGGACAGTTGAAACTACTATTGAACTGCCTCACAAGCATTGGCTGCTCTATCAGAGCTTAGAGATTCTGAAGGTCATAAATGGGAAAACTGTGTTACCTCTTCAATGTACACCTCTACTAAATTGTCTGAAAACTGTGACTTTTTCAATAGTTGGTATGACATAAAATCGTCCACAAAAGCATTCTCTACTTCAGTTGAATCGAGATACGTTATTCCAAAAGTAGATCGCATCCACTGTCCACTTTCACATGTTGATGACGGTCCTAAATCCTGTATTTTTCTGTACCCGACTGTGTTAGATGCAACCCACATCTACATTCTGTTATCTGTGATGTTAGCCCAACTGTGGTGACAGCGTTGTGGATGACTAGTTCGAAGTTGAACACAGTAAGGGTAAACCTCTAAATATGGCCCCGGCTCCAAATATAGCCCCTCTTTAATATGTGGTGCAATCCTACGGTAAGCGTTGGGATTACTACAGTTGTTGCAGTGACTATTGTTATTGGGTTGTAGTCGTCTTAATAACCTGTTTTCGCACTTGGTAAAGAATTACATTTTAGGGATATGGGTGAGTTTTTAAAGGGTGCGTCAGAAAGAACGGATGGATTTCAAACTACCGATACGCAGCGAGGAGAGGGATATAGTGAGGGGGACCACGACTGCTGGGTCAGCCAGAAAATGCAGTTTCAGTTGAGAACATGGTGTTGGTCTGACGTACAACGTGCTTTCATCGTAGAGACATTTTTTGAAAAATGAAGAGTCTGTGATCGCCACTCAGGACTCATTTCGACATCGGATGTCACGCTAGGATTCCAACTCAGAATACAAATTTGCAGTGGGTGGCTTCGTTTCGTATCACAGGTTCACCATTAAAGAAGAAATCACCTGGACGAACACGGAGCGCGTGTACACCTGCAAATGTGGAGACAGACACTAGGTTTTCCGGCCACCTCAAGGGTCAGCCCGCAAACATGCTATTGCACTGAGATTGTCCGAGGCTACGGTAAGATCTCGCACCCTGCGACTTCTTTCTTTGGGACCATTTGAAGGCGTAAGTTTGTAAACATCGATCACATATACTGGACGAACTGAAGACGGCGATTCGAGAAGAAATCGTGGCAATTCCACCAGCTATGACTGTGAAAGTGATGGCGAAATTCAGAAAACGCCTCGATGAAAGCCAAGGATATCATATGGATTATGTTGTTTTCCATAAACAAACTGCTTGTATTGGTGAATATGTTGATAACAATACATTTTTGATTTGATGAATCCTTACATGTGAAATCCATCCGTTCTTTCTGACGCACCCTATATATGCGTCATACTAATAATTGCACTATATTTATGAAAAGTCATTATTTAAAGTAACTACTTGTTCTGTGTGACGGTTTATTACAACACTTTAACATATCTAAGCTTCAGTATATATAAACCATCGTGGTGAACACAGTGCACCGCCATATTGAAAATAGAGAAGTAGCCAAATACCGCCCCTTTCAAGAAACCAAATATAGCCTCCGGGCGAAATTTAGACCCGATTACTTAATATTCATTTTACAAATAATTGATTAAATGGCGATCTTACTCGTGTTAATTATGTAAGCATGTGCACCTTACAGCTGTTTCGGTGCTACTTCACATAATCCTCAGAGCCTTCTGTGTCTCGGCGTCATCTCAACTTCGCTGCCTGTTGTGTGGGTGCGTTCGTGTGATGAAGAGTTGTGTCAAATAGAGTGTGTGTTCTGAAATTGATCTGTGTGTTGATTATTTGGTTAGGGTTTGTTTTAGTGTGTCTGTATATTTCATATTGTTCTAGTGTATTGAGTTTTTGGTTTTTGGGTTGTGGGTGTAGGATTTCCATGTCTGTATTTATGTTATTGTAAGTGTGGTTGGCATTAGTTATGTGTTCGGCATATGTAGATGTATTGTGTCCTCTGGTCATTGCTTTAATGTGTTCTTTGTATCGAGTTTGGAATGATCTGCCTGTCTGTCCAATGTAGAAACTGTCGCAACTATTGCATGTGAGTTTTGTATACGCCTGTGTGGTTGTATTTATTTGTTTGTGTTGTTTGTGTGTTGAGATGTCTTTGTAGTGTGTTTTCTGTTCTGTATGCTATGTTGTATTTCTGTTTTCTGAATGAGGATGCGATCTTGTGTGTGTTTTTGTTTTCGTATATTAGTGTGATGTATTTCTTGTGTTGTTGTGTTTGTGTTGTGTTTTATATGTTTTTGTGTTTGTTGAGTTTTTGCTTTGTCTTCCTTATGATGTTGTCTATTACGTTTGAGTTGTAACCGTTTTCTTGTGCTATGTATTTGATTGTGTTCACTTCTTCATTGTAGTGTTGTTGGCTCATGGGTATGTTGAGTAATCTGTGTACCATTGTCCTGAATGTAGCATGTTTGCGTTGTGTGGGGTGATTAGATGTGGTTGGTTTTCTATATATTTCGAAGGTGTGTTTGTTGTCAAATTTTGTTATGGTGATGTCTAGGAAATTTATGGAGTTATTATTTTCAAGTTCCAGTGTGTATTGGAGTTTTGGGTGTATTTTGTTTATGTATTGGTGTAGTTTGTGAATTTGTCCTTTCCCTCGTCAAACTCAGAGACTCCTGGCCGGCGTTCGATAATCACTCATTTAATGTCAGGGATGAGAGGGACATATGGAGAAGTCAACATTTTGAATAGAGTTTCTGTATGTACAGTAAAATACAAAATCAATGTACTTTTATTAATTTTATGCTCGACCATGCCGAAATGTAGTAATTATACACCTGGTAGCAGATCTTTAATGCATGTCATTAAAGTACACCTACTCATTAAAGGTCAGGTCTTTCAGCCAATGACGACTCAGGTTACAACTGTTCAGCCAATGACAGGTCAGCTTTCTACCGTTATATAGTATGAGTATGTCGTCTATGTATCTGTGCCAGTATATTATGTTTGCTCATAGACAACAACACACCACAAGAACACATCGAAGAAATCATCCAAATCACAGACATCATAACAAATCAAAACTATTTCACACAGAACAACAAATACTACACCCAAACAGAAGGATTGCCAATGGGATCACCCATATCTAGTATACTAGCAGAGATATTTTTACAAACGTAGAACAAACATACATATTCAACAATGACCACAACAAATATGCAGACAATATAGCACCGAAACAGTTGTAAGCCGCACATCCTTACATAATCAACACGAGTAAGATCGCCATTTAATCAATTATTTATATTCAAGTGTTATAAGTAGTGTACGAAATATTCAACATGGATTCATTTTACATTATGGTTTCCGATATTTCAGATGTCGAAAAGAAAGTCATGGGATAAAAATAAAATGATGGATGCTATTAACGCAGTAAACAATGATGAAGTTGATAAGTGGCTATCCATTATCCTAATAGGCCTAAGTTACGAAAGTGCTGCAACAATGACAACCACTATAAATGGTTTTCTTGTACTATATATTCCCAATGAACGAAAACATTTTTACGGAAGATGCCGATTTCCTGAAGCAGAAGTGGCAGCAATTACGAAACAAATTAATGCAGGAATCTCTCTAAACGCAAACGAAAACCCCTCAGTCAATCAGCACCGTTGAAGAGGTGGATAACGATGTCTACGTCTCAACAGATGACGAAGACAGTGATATTCTAGAGAGCGATAATGACGACAACGAAGATGATGCTGATGTTACGTGCCCTGTTTGCCATAAGCGATATTCTGAAGATAAAAAAGGAGAAAAGTGGATTAGATGCACGAAATTACTATACTGTTGGCAGAGTCATTTACGAGAAGTATTTCTTCATTTTTACTATTTTTAATCTGAGTGCTGTCCAAAAACCTCATGCAAATCTTGTAGATTATATTGGTAATGGAGATAATCGACTTCTCCTTGCAAACTTGCAATACATAAATTTTGAAGAACGCGTATTATATCACTAATGCTCCTCTTTCATCTTCCAAGATTAGAGAAGTTTCTACATTTGCAGGAATTTTCATATCTTATGAAGCTAAAATTTGTTACAGAATATTGTAAATTAACTTACATTTCATTGCTAAATTATTAATTCACATTTAATAAATACTATTGTTGACATATTTATTTATTTATTTATTTATTTATTTATTTATTTATTTATTTATTTATTTATTTATTTATTTTACTAAAAATTGTAACATAAAATATAATATATATGATACCGTACATGTAGTAACTACGGACATTTTTGATAATGGTCATTTAATGACTGTGGACATATTTTATATTGGACATTTGATGATTGGGGACATTTTTGATACTGCATATAAATGATTATGGACATTTTTGCAGTGGATATTTCGTATAATAACGAGGAATATGGGAAACTTTGGAAAACAGACGTAGGAAAACTAGAATAACATCATTGTATAAAGCACATGTAGGTCAGAAAGCATGGGTAGACATAACGGCTCGGTTAGAAAAGCCAACGTACTATGGTGGGAACGATCATGGTTTTAAAATCAAATGCAGGAAAAGAAAACGGATGTAGGTAAATTCTCATTTTTAAATAGAACTATAAATGATTGGAATGACCTACCTACAGCGGTCCTTAAGGAGATTCCAGAAGAACTTAAAAAGTTGTGTATAAAGTGCAAATTAAAATTAAGGTATAGAATAACTCTTCTCGGGTTCTCAGTCAGGTGAGTTGGAGATTAACTTCCAAGCTTTCGACGGCTAGCTCTGCCATCTTCTTCGTCCCTGAAGAAGATGGCAGAGCTAGCCGTCGAAAGCTTGGAAGCTAATCTCCAACTCACCTGGCTGAGAACCCGAGAAGAGTTATTCTATATCAAACGCCGGGAAAGCCTCAAGTCATACATAAAATTAAGGTGACATTTAACATTTAATTTTTTGAGGTAACATGTATTTATTTAGCCTGACGAGTTACTCCCGTGAGTTTTAATTGTAAATTATTTTAAAATAGTGTGCAAGAGGGCCTTAGACTAGAAATGTTTAGTTTAAATGTAGCTCTGTTTATAAGTATGCATAAGGGTGTAATTATTTGTCTTATTTGAACTGTTGTATCAGTGAAGCGAGGTGAGTCAGTGAAGTTATGGTTTTACAGTGCAGTGAACAGTTCCGATCAGTGATAATTTATAGCGTCAATGAAATGTGTTCTATAGTGTCAGTGAAATGTGTTATAGAGTGTCAGTGAAATGTGTCCTAAAGTGTCAGTGAAATGCGTCATAGTGCCACTACAGTGAGTGAGATGAGAGTAAAGTGAAAGACTATTGAAACTTATGTAGGACCTATACATATGTAGGTTGTATTGTAAAATTAGGTATTTTATTTATGTTTTATTATTAATTGTAATTATTGTGTTAAATTGTATTGTGTATTCTTATTGTATTGTGTATTGTAAATTTTATTCTGTATTGTTTATCATTTTATTGTGTATTGATTATATTGTGTATACCACTGCCACCGGGTGCTTGCCCATTTGCAGTGTAAATAAATACATACATAATGCTACTCCTAAGACTTCGTCTCAGTCTATTGTTTATATCCTAGTGGGACATCAACGTCTATTATGCAACATTACTCCTGCTCTTCCAGTCAAGTTAAACGACACAATAATCCCGTTTGCTTCCTGTGTCAAAAACCTTGAAGTTTACTTTGACACGCATTTAAACTGGAATTATCAAGTAACCCATATTACCAAAAAAGTGCTTTCCATACTACATTCCTTAAACAGCATTCGAAAATTCCTCCCGCCATCACTCAAGAAAATACTAGTGGAAACACTAGTAATGCCCCACTTCGATTATTGTGATTCTCTACTGACCGACCTCAATGTCAACCAGTCGCAAAGATTACAACGTGTTCATAATTCTTGTGTTCGCTTCGTCTGCGATGTCCGTCGCGCTCACCACATTACCCCATCCTTCCAAACTCTAAACTGGCTACGGCTTAACGAACGTAGAAATTTTCATTCTCTTGTTCTCCTTTTCCAAGTCCTTCACACCTCTACACCTACCTACCTTGCCTCCCGTTTCAGTTACCTGTCATCATATCATAATCTCTTCACACGCACGGAAAATAGCCGCATACTAGCCATACCAACACATAAGACATCATCGTATTCATCATCATACACAATCTCGCTTTCGCGCTTGTGGAATACCCTACCCAGTGACATCAGAGACTGTCGGAATTTAGTAGCGTTCAAAAGCAAACTTATTAAGCATTTTCTTACTGCGTAGGGTAGGTTTAATTTTTACTTAGTTAATAAAAAAATTTTCTCTCTTCTTAATTTTTACAATGAACTGTCTAGCGTTTATTAGTCTGTTAATTCTTTTAGTATTTTGATTTTTATTGTATTTGTAAATTCAACATTAATTGTAATTATAATTGTAATTGTATTCTTTATATTGTAGTTGTAATGCCCTGGTAGAGGGGAAGAGAAGGTCTGATGGCCTTATCTCTACCAGGTTAAATAAACAAATAATAATAAATTGTTAAATATTGCAGACGATAGATGAAATAAGGAAAATGAAGAGCGTTGGTGAAATGATACGTAGAAATAGGAGTACGCCGAGAAAACACTCTGCAACGTCTACTTTCTCGACAACAAATTCCTTCATAACTTGGCCGGGGATCGAACTCGAAAATATCAGCGCGCCAGCGCTTGAGCCATAGACCTCATTATCATTGTAAACATTATTGGCCTTGTAATTTCTGTCTTTCATTTCAGTCAATGCTAAGTTATGCCATATTGGTGAGTTACGTATATCGCATAAAATCTGTATACTTGAAAATATAGAAAATTAAGGAGGATTTCTAGAATTTTACGACGTCGTAATCCCTTAACGTAGCGGTTCATAACATTTCCGTCTGGCTGACCACTTCCCCCATTTTCCAATTTCCTTTCCCTCGTCAAACTCAGAGACTCCTGGCCGGCGTTCGATAATCACTCATTTATTGTCAGGGATGAGAGGGGCATACGGAGAAGTCAAGATTTTGAATACACTTTCTCTATGTACAGTATAAACACACAACAAATATTGTTAATTTTATTTGTTTTGGTCGCAGATTAAAAGCCGATCTACTTATGCCATCTCCATATACACATTTTCTAATATTAAAAAGCCCATGTTCGATGGCGGCTCCTGCATATTTCTTAAGAGGAGGAAAGAAGTTAACAGCGCAAAATGACACCTTCTTGAGAGAAACATGCTACAAATTAGCCTACATGCATACATGTAAGACCAGATAGTGTTGGGGTTGGCCTTCCCTTCTGTATAGCAATATTCTGTTTTTGTAACCTGAGTTTTCTAAATTGTCCAAAATATAATATGTTTTCACTTCCATTCATTGTTGGATAATTGCACAAATTAACAATTACAAGGAAATTCACAACCTCGCAGCATTTTTTGCGCACACTACAGCATCACACGTATTGGAAGAGATTAACACGTAACCGGAACCGTTTTACGGAAATGGGAATGGGAAATAATCTGTTAGGATAGCGAGAACGCTGCATCCACCCACGTGGTCTGTGTTGCCACATATACATTTTACAAGTTCAGTATCACATGCTTTTGAAGAATATCAGTTCTTGTAAAGTCATACTACCATTATTGTTCAAAGCTGCCGGTGGCCGATTAATTTTTTTATATTAAAAATAATGTAGTTTGCAGTACTTTCAATTTCAAATATATTTGTACAAAACTGACAACTTGGCTGTTGTTCTGTCTCGTAGACAATGAATGGAAGTGAATTTCAGAGGCCAAAAAGATCTGCGATACTAACTTAGAACTACTTCTTCTTTGTTTTATAGGCCTATAAATCCAACTTCAACTTTCAGATATCCTCGAAAGTTTCAAACCATGAATAGTAGCTTATATAAAGTGCAATGAATAATATATTTTGATTTATAATTTTAAAAAAAAGTTTATATGGTGTCTTTCATAGCTTTGCGTTAAAACTGTTTTTATTGTGTCTCCTCCTAGATGACGTGTTATAGTCTGGTTGAATGCAGCATCGTTAGATGGCAGCGGTAGCGAGCTTACTGCACGACCAGTCGGTTTCTATTTACCGCCCATGCGCTGATTCAGAGGAGGATCTCCTCCCTATCCGTTCATTTACTCGCTTTAAAACTCTGCTTCTTTCTCTGGCCGCTAGCGCGCTGTTGTCTATGTGTCTTAACTGCAGTAAAGGAGGAATGGATTGACTTTCCTCAACACAATCTCGCATCCTTCTCACAGTTTTCTAGCAGCACGTGAGTGCGCGTGATTTAAAACTCGATCAACCGAGGTTTTCTTATAGCTGTGAACTTAAAAATTATCGAATCTTCCTCGAATTTCAAGGCACATATTTTATTTGGCATTTACTTTCAAAAAAAGAAAAATGTGAGGAGGACGTTCCTCCCTTCCCTCCCCCGAGGAACCGCCACTGGCTAGCATTACCAACTGATCGAGTTGTGACGTCGGAGCACGCATTAGTATAAAAAAAACATGTTGTTAGGAAAATAATTTATTTTGTGTCTAATATTTACTTCTATGCTTCAGAATTTAGGATACACTTTTATAGAAATAATTTGGAACGCTTATTAACTATTTAATAAGGATATTAAGTAATGTTTTTACTTTAATTAAACTTTCCGATATGACGTAAAAAGTCCGGGAATTCTATATTCCTCGTTGATATTTTGAAGCGGTAATAAGAATACAATATAGCCCAAGTCAGGAAACACAGTACATACTGTATGAATCAGAAAACAGTCGTAGCTTAGTCGTTCATATGATGATTCCTTATTAAAAAAAAAGGTTTGAGTTTGATTTAATGCAACAAACTTTCAATGTAAATGTGCAAAAATGCGACACCTACATTGGACTTCAGAAACGAAGATGGTAATGGAGAAAACGAAGGAAGCCCAGATCCTTCATGAGCTGTAGTGCTAATAATGAATGAATGAATGAATGAATGAATGAATGAATGAATGAATGAATGGAGAAAACGAAATCAGAGATATTTTTTAACTAATCTGAAATTAAATGAAATGCTAATTGCATGGGCAATATTCAAAAAAGTATTGCGCAATAGATGTTCAGGAATGTATTTAAAAGAGTTGGTGCAATTCATGTAAGTTAAGTGAAAAATGTCTTCTAATTGATCTATATAATTCCATTTCGTATTGTGAATTGTGAGCGAGAATTTAGTTCCATGAATTTTGTAAAAACTGGAATAAAATTAGAAACCGCCTTCAGTAAAAAGAGTTAGCACTCTGCTGACAATAAATCTTGATGGTCCTACTCGTAAAGAATTTCAATGTTTAGAGTACCCATCAAATAACGTATTTCAATGTGATGTAAATTCAGCAGTAATTGATTCTAAACATACCAACGTGTAATGATTTACTTAGATAAGTACGCCTATATCTAGAGCAGTCATGTCAATTGATGCCCATAGGAGCAAGCGCGCGCTTTAGAGCTCAGGAGAGCCTGAGCGCTTTACAGCGGAAAGGAAAGAGACAGACGAAAGAGGTAGTATATGCAGCTTGGTCGAGCTATATTCAAGGATGGCCAGCACTGATTCAAAGGATAAAGGGAAGAGAACTATTAAAACTGTATCCATGTTAATTTTTAGATTTGTCTGAGAAGTATAAGTGCATTATAAGAATGTAAGTTTAATTTTGCAAATAAAGCTTTCAGGTATAACTCCCTGTAAAGTTGATTTGAATAATTTTGAGCGAAAAATTATTCAAGTTTAATTTTAATGCTTATTTTTCACAAGTTTGATTTTTTTATTCAAAAGAAATATTTTCTCAACTTTTTTTTATAGAAAAATGACATTTTCAGATATAGGCCTATTTATTTAGTAGCCTTACAGAATGTTTTCGTAAATCTAATATACTGTGAATACATATTACTGAAGATAGTGTATTGAAAATTTTGAAAATATTCGTATGGAAATTGTTTGTAAGGAAATTAATTAACAAAGCAACTACTCTTAAATCATAAGCAAAAGATACGTGCCCATGTGTTGTAAAAATGTCAGCTCTATAGCGTCAGCACATTTCGAGAAAATAATTTAATATTCTGATGATAGGAAGTTGCTCACAAATATCACCTTAAAACATAATGCGATAAGAGTTTTGTTATGGAATATTAGTTACACTTAAAACATATACATCACCTAGGTAATTTTGCTTTGTACTGTAATATTGTTTTGATTAGTTTATTGATTACTTTTATAACGCTAAAGGTACCATCAATATCAATTCCAACTTATCATGTCATACTCAATCTCTTTTTTTTTGGAGGGGGGATATCACTTTCTTTATGAATGATGTGTTTCATCCATTTAATACAGTATAGTTGTACTGCTGTGGAATTTAAGTGAATATTCCTTTTTATCTTTTTATTATGATATTAACATTTAAAACACAAGTACAATATTAAGAAATTGGTATTAGTTCTTTTGTTTTACAGACAATATAGATAATATCAAACAGAAAGAAGCCACATAAAAATAACGACATATTTCAATTTCCGTTTGAAGTTTGTGCACCACTGTTTTCTTAATCCAACAGGCTGCTTATTCCAATGCACGACCCTTCCTCTTTCCATACTTAGCGCTTGATGCCCGCGCACGACGTCAAGGACAGAAAAATGCGCTTGCTTTGACATCACTTATCTAGAGTGTAGTGAGATTGATTGAAAGTAATAAAACTCCAAGAAACATATTACATAAGTTTTTGTTTCTGCATACTTTATTGTTAAATTATGTTTTATTTAACGACGCTCGCAACTGCAGAGGTTATATCAGCGTCGCCGTATGTTCCGGAATTTTTTCCCGCAGGAGTTCTTGTACATGCCAGTAAATCTACTGACATGAGCCTGTCGCATTTAAGCACACTTAAATGCCATCGACCTGGTCCGGGATCGAACCCGCAACCTTGGGCATAGAAGGCCAGCGCTATACCAGCTCGCCAACCAGGTCGACTGCATACTTTATTAATTTTGTCATTTTGTAGAAGTATTTGTAATATTGCACAAGCTTTTCCCAATTTGTACATAAATGTAATTTTCCATTTTTGTATTTTTGCGACAATTATTTATTTTCTACCTTAAACCCTGCTGCAAAATCATGTAAGTTTTGCGACCTTCATTAAAAAACAAGCAGAAATCATTACGTTTTGGTGTTCCTATGGTGTGGTTTGAGCTTCAAGATCATTTAACAGATTATTATTTTTGTTTATGTAATGTGAAAGGCAGCAGCAAAAGCAAACACAGTACGACTAATTCTGTGAATGGTTGGTTATAAGCGTACCGCGGTTTAGTAAACAATGATGATGCCAATTCAGTTCAGACGCTGGCACCGAGCACGCCACAGACGGTAAGAGATGTCTGTCAAGCGGACCTGTTTACACATGCAACAAAAACAACAAGTTATTCGTCGAATTGAAAATGGCGAGAAGTTTATATAGGGACATCATTTTATTTTTACTTCAATTTTTATTGCACCTGTGTTTTTGAATGTACTTCACTCCCACCCCTTCTACTAATGTAGTTCAACCTTCCTCCACACAGAACCAAGACAGCATATACAGTCATAGTAGCCTTACGGTCATAGTGAACAGTACGTTCCAAAAATATGTTCGCGTTTTCCAGTAACGAAAGAGCTTTCAATATTGCATCATTTTCCATTTGGCTACGTCGCATCCCGGTTTCCCCCACCTGCTTCTTTTCGCCTCTCTGTAAATGCTAGTGGCTGTGTTAGCTCTTTTCTGAGAACATTAATTTCTGTTAGAAATTGGACGTCTACGTAATATTATACCCATACAATTGTTTAAAATAACTTGAATAAAAGGTCCTCGTTAAGTAATTAACTGTCACGTGATTTCCCCCCTTTCTACGACGCTGCGACGAAACCACTTGGACGGTTAGTAGATAGCATGTCTGAGTAATTTTATCTTTTCGGATCGGGCAGAAGTGAAGATTGAATTTACAGTAGCCTACGTAAGGTACTCTTTTATAGAGTACGAACAGAATTATTTCAGCATGAGTTACTGATACGAAGTACGAACCTGGTAATTGGAATTACGTACAATAGTCTGTAGTGCGATAATATGCACATTAGAACTGAAGCCTGTATCGAAATGAACGGCCACCATTTTCACAAATGTGTTTAAATATCCATATTATGATTATTTTTCAATTTAACTTCATTCTTTATAGTGTACGCTAAAGTGCTGTAGACAGTATAATATACACTGCATAATGAATACGTCCTCATGGACAGCTCAGTTCGTGAGTAAAAACACTCATTGTTAATACTGTACTGTATTTTGATTAAACAAAAACCTAATGAAAATTATCAAACTCAAAATCGCGATATTTCCTAGTTTACGTAAATGGATGAACTACTTTTCTTCCCTCCTATACCTAGTAAAGTGATTTGTTTGTATATTACATCAGTATCATCGAACTCCAGTCGTGGAAGGGGATAGCAAACTGTGTTTCCGGTTCTCTAAAGATATAGTCAGGTTAATATTAAAAATGTTAGTAAAAATAAAATGATGTCCCTGTACTATCTGTAGTAATGTCACGAGAGGTTTGAGATTTGCCGATAAATCCACGAGCGAAGCGAGTGGATTTTGAACAGTAATCTCACTAGAGGTTTTGATTTGTCTAGAGAAAATCAAAACTCGAATGGGATTTAATTCCTATTACACGATTATAAGAAAGTATATAAAGATTAGAAGTAACGAAGTACTCCAATACAATAAAATATTAATTGACTTACGAAAATACAACTGTCTTCAAATGTAGTATTGTACCATCTCAACTTTACGCTAGATGGCAGTAGTGTGTTATGATTAGCTGCTTTCTTGTTATCAGTTGTGCCAACTATGGAATCTTCATTGAACTCTGTGGACGGTTATTAGTCAAGAAGGTTTTGTTGATTCAGTTTCATTTTTAATAAAACAGTTGCATTCCACTTCAATCATCCGGATCCCAGTAATCAACGTCACTTGACAGATGATTTTCAATAAATCTTAGTATTAAACAATCTCTGATACGTGACTATTCATAATATCATATAGCAGAAGCTATAACATAACCTAAATAATATAAACATGTGTTAGAAAAGTTTTAATTAGGGATGATGAAATAAATACGAAACGTTTTAATTAACGATGATGAAATAAAAAATAAACATGGATAGTTTTAAAAGAAACAATTATTGAAAGTACAATTTTCAAATTTGAATGTTTTAGTGGGGTTGGTGGTTCAGTTGATGTTATATTAGACGCGTGCGTAAAAGAAGTGAACTCGTTGATGTACATGATGTATCCCTCAACATATTCAGGATTTCCGAATGGTGCTCTTCATTTATTTGTTTTTTTTTTTAATTGGGTTATTTTACAACGCTTTATCAACATCTAGGTTATTTAGCGTCTGAATGAAATGAAGGTGATAATGCCGGTGAAATGAGTCCGGGGTCCAGCACCAAAAGTAACCCAGCATTTGCTCTATTGGGTTGAGGGAAAACCCCGGAAAAAACCTCAACCAGGTAACTTGCCCCGACCGGGATTCGAACCCGGGCCACCTGGTTTCGCGGCCAGACGCGCTGACCGTTACTCCACAGGTGTGGACTCATTTATTTGTAAATAGGGTTTCAGGGAAGATGCATAGCTATGACCAGTGATCTTTATTAATTCTTGTTCTTGAATGCCAATGCGAGTCATATTTGAAAGTGCTGTGCATCGACTGGAGTGATTTGTAATTTTCTGTTTTTTGACGTCCAGACCAGTGCAGTTTGAAATGTTGGCAAACAAAGAAACAAATGCTAGGGTAGTGATAAAAATAAACAAATGCTAGGGACGCGATAAAATTAAACAAATGCTAGAGACGCGATAAAATTGTGCGATAAGCAGCCATGATTGGTTGAAATACGTCCTTTCGTACCGTTTTATTGGTCAAAAGTAGTATGACGTAGTAAGAGTGTAATAGTCTGGGAAATCTCAGACCTCGAGTGACATTTATTAGGACTATTTCGTGAATAAAATAAAAATGTAAATAATATATCCCTAAAATTCGATCACAAAATGTTAATAATTGTATATTTACGAATACTTAACCTATTCAGACATTGTGAAGTTGAAATACTCGTCGATGAATATCGATTACTGCAATAAAGAAATTCGATATTATTATTCAGTAATGCCAATTGCGAAAAGCGAAATACAGGTTTAACAATGTTATTTACATGTACTGCACTTTTCTCTTATTATTATAACATAAATACAGTTTCATTATCTGCTGAAATCATAATATAATTTAAAATCTTATAATATAATTACAGTAACCTGATTAATGCATTAATTAAATAAAGAATTGTTGAAAACGCAGTTATCAAATCTGAATGAAGGAATGTAATTTTTTCAGATAGCCTACAATGGACATGGAATTAGAGGATGAAGATGTAGATGTGGAAGTAGAATTTCGCACTTTATTTAGTACTTCGTCGTTACATTACACACTACACCGAGAACTAGGAACTGGGTGGGGGACAGCTATATAGGAATGCTTATGTATTCACAGCGAAACATGTTGCTACACAGTGAAGCCATCTCTGTATAGATAATTAAAACACGAATTTTATTAGATAGATAGATAGATAGATAGATAGATAGATAGATAGATAGATAGATAGATAGATAGATAGATAGATAGATAGATAGATAGATAGATAGATAGATAGATAGATTAGATAGATAGATAGATAGATAGATAGATAGATAGATAGATAGATAGATAGATAGATAGATAGATAGATAGATAGATAGATAGATAGATAGATAGATAGATAGATAGATAGATTAGGTAGATAGATAGATAGATAGATAGATAGATAGATAGATAGATAGATAGATAGATAGACAGATAGACAGATAGACAGACAGACAGACAGACAGACAGATAGATAGATAAGTGCATTTATTGATGCATAATACATTATACAAACTCATGTACACAAGATCCTTCGCACGAGCCCGTACGGCCATTCGTGCTGTAACTATGCACAGTTTGAATCTTCAAAACGAAAATAATAC
>NC_091124.1:176325450-176437950 GCF_040183065.1 Periplaneta americana
AATAATAATAATAATAATAATAGAATAACCGTAACGGAGATGATACAAAGATAGTAATACAAAATAATTCATTAATAATATAATAATAATAATAATAATAATAATAATAATAATAGAATAACCGTAACGGAGATGATACAAAGATAGTAATACAAAATAATTCATTAATAATATAATAATAATAATAATAATAATAATAATAATAGAATAACCGTAACGGAGATGATACAAAGATAGTAATACAAAATAATTCATTAATAATATAATAATAATAATAATAATAATAATAATAATAATAATAATAATAATAATAATAATAGAATAACCGTAACGGAGATGATACAAAGATAGTAATACAAAATAATTCATTAATAATATAATAATAATAATAATAGAATAACCGTAACGGAGATGATACTAAGATAGTAATACAAAATAATTCATTAATAATATAATAATAATAATAATAGAATAACCGTAACGGAGATGATACAAAGATAGTAATACAAAATAATTCATTAATAATATAATAATAATAATAATAATAATAATAATAATAATAATAATAATAATAATAGAATAACCGTAACGGAGATGATACAAAGATAGTAATACAAAATAATTCATTAATAATATAATAATAATAATAATAATAATAATAATAATAATAATAATAATAATAATAATAGAATAACCGTAACGGAGATGATACAAAGATAGTAATACAAAATAATTCATTAATAATATAATAATAATAATAATAATAATAATAATAATAATAGAATAACCGTAACGGAGATGATACAAAGATAGTAATACAAAATAATTCATTAATAATATAATAATAATAATAATAATAATAATAATAATAATAGAATAACCGTAACGGAGATGATACAAAGATAGTAATACAAAATAATTCATTAATAATATAATAATAATAATAATAATAATAATAATAGTAATAATAGAATAACCGTAACGGAGATGATACAAAGATAGTAATACAAAATAATTCATTAATAATATAATAATAATAATAATAATAATAATAATAATAATAATAATAGAATAACCGTAACGGAGATGATACAAAGATAGTAATACAAAATAATTCATTAATAATATAATAATAATAATAATAATAATAATAATAATAATAGAATAACCGTAACGGAGATGATACAAAGATAGTAATACAAAATAATTCATTAATAATATAATAATAATAATAATAATAATAATAATAATAATAATAATAGAATAACCGTAACGGAGATGATACAAAGATAGTAATACAAAATAATTCATTAATAATATAATAATAATAATAATAATAATAATAATAATAATAATAATAATAATAATAGAATAACCGTAACGGAGATGATACAAAGATAGTAATACAAAATAATTCATTAATAATATAATAATAATAATAATAATAATAATAATAATAGAATAACCGTAACGGAGATGATACAAAGATAGTAATACAAAATAATTCATTAATAATATAATAATAATAATAATAATAATAATAATAATAATAATAATAGAATAACCGTAACGGAGATGATACAAAGATAGTAATACAAAATAATTCATTAATAATATAATAATAATAATAATAATAATAATAATAATAATAATAATAATAGAATAACCGTAACGGAGATGATACAAAGATAGTAATACAAAATAATTCATTAATAATATAATAATAATAATAATAATAATAATAGAATAACCGTAACGGAGATGATACAAAGATAGTAATACAAAATAATTCATTAATAATATAATAATAATAATAATAATAGAATAACCGTAACGGAGATGATACAAAGATAGTAATACAAAATAATTCATTAATAATATAATAATAATAATAATAATAGAATAACCGTAACGGAGATGATACAAAGATAGTAATACAAAATAATTCATTAATAATATAATAATAATAATAATAGAATAACCGTAACGGAGATGATACAAAGATAGTAATACAAAATAATTCATTAATAATATAATAATAATAATAATAATAATAATAATAATAATAATAATAATAATAGAATAACCGTAACGGAGATGATACAAAGATAGTAATACAAAATAATTCATTAATAATATAATAATAATAATAATAATAATAATAGAATAACCGTAACGGAGATGATACAAAGATAGTAATACAAAATAATTCATTAATAATATAATAATAATAATAATAATAATAATAGAATAACCGTAACGGAGATGATACAAAGATAGTAATACAAAATAATTCATTAATAATATAATAATAATAATAATAATAATAATAATAATAATAATAATAATAATAGAATAACCGTAACGGAGACGATACAAAGATAGTAATACAAAATAATTCATTAATAATATAATAATAATAATAATAATAATAATAATAATAATAGAATAACCGTAACGGAGATGATACAAAGATAGTAATACAAAATAATTCATTAATAATATAATAATAATAATAATAATAATAATAATAATAATAATAATAATAATAATAATAATAGAATAACCGTAACGGAGATGATACAAAGATAGTAATACAAAATAATTCATTAATAATATAATAATAATAATAATAATAATAATAATAATAATAATAATAATAGAATAACCGTAACGGAGATGATACAAAGATAGTAATACAAAATAATTCATTAATAATATAATAATAATAATAATAATAATAATAATAATAGAATAACCGTAACGGAGATGATACAAAGATAGTAATACAAAATAATTCATTAATAATATAATAATAATAATAATAATAATAGAATAACCGTAACGGAGATGATACAAAGATAGTAATACAAAATAATTCATTAATAATATAATAATAATAATAATAATAATAGAATAACCGTAACGGAGATGATACAAAGATAGTAATACAAAATAATTCATTAATAATATAATAATAATAATAATAATAATAATAATAATAATAATAGAATAACCGTAACGGAGATGATACAAAGATAGTAATACAAAATAATTCATTAATAATATAATAATAATAATAATAATAATAATAATAATAATAATAATAATAGAATAACCGTAACGGAGATGATACAAAGATAGTAATACAAAATAATTCATTAATAATATAATAATAATAATAATAATAATAATAATAATAATAATAATAATAATAGAATAACCGTAACGGAGATGATACAAAGATAGTAATACAAAATAATTCATTAATAATATAATAATAATAATAATAATAATAATAATAATAATAGTAATAAAACAAAAATATTTACAATATTAAAATAAATACCAAGACGGATAAAATAAAATATAAAACCACTTAGCGAGAGTTAACACAACTTAAATAAGCATATAATAACCGGAAAAAAATGACGAACTCGAAAATCAACAAAAAGTTCGTTGTATCGCAGACGACAGCAACCGCCGTATTGACATTGTGTTATGCATTAATGGTAGTAGGGGGGAGCCGAAAGTCTACGTAACTGCTGTTCTCTTCGAATCTTCTCGTACAGTCATGGGAAGTTAATGCCGTAAAAACAAAATGTCTACGAGTCAAACTGTTCATTATTACCAGGATAAATACAAATAATACTGAAATATATTAATCAAGTTTCAGTTTAGATCTCTCCTTTTGTGCAAGAGGTATCATATCAAAATATTTTATGAATGGCGGGGAAAATATAAATTTCAAGAACTCTCTAGTGACAGAGATAGTGACAAGTACAATCAAGTGTATCTGTGGCGATGCTAAGAAATCATTTATTGGAGATATACACTGTTATTAATTAAGAAAATGATCTATTTAGATTTATTACAATGTTTTATCTTATAGGTTACATGCATCAGATAAATACAATAAAAATTAGTACCATAGAATGCTAGTAACACTTAAAAAACAATAATGAAATGTATCAAATATCATACAAACATTTTCACTTTATTTTTAAACTTAAGAATGTGTAAATTGCTTAGGTCTGGATTATTTTTCAATACTGAATTGTATAGATAGGCTGTTGTTATTGGGGGTTCTTCTTTTTCCTCAATTTTGAAAATATCATTCCAGCATTGTCATTTTATTTAAACAAAAAGAGAAGCCGAAGAGCTTAGGTGATATCAGATGAAGATGGGGTTTTCTCTGTAAATTTATGACTAGAGATCGGCTTAACTTTTTGCCTGCTGATCAGTACCTGCAGTCGGGCATAGGTTGCATTCCCACTTGGACTGATTACAAGGAGGGTTTTTTTTTCAAGTTTTTCTCCAACTTAAAGACAAATGTCAATATTTCCATAGCGAATCATTGACCTCATCTCGCCAAATACCATCTCCATAGCGACACTAAATAATTTAGTATTTATGACTTCAGCTTATGTCATCTAACCACTGAAATGAATTGAAGCTAAAGGTCTGAGTGAGATTATACAACAATATAGAGATGATGAAAGTAACATAATATAGAAAGAATGAAACCACATCGTCTACCATTTCAGCTCCTCTGTTATAAACGCAATGGAAAGAGGAGAATAGAGCGCTTAATTATAAGATGGTGAGATATTTTCTTTTAACTCTGAAAGCGTAACAGACACATCATGCCTTAACCGAGTTTGTAAGAAAATACTGTAGCTGTCATATTCATGAGACCTATATGGACTATATTACCCGCATGTTGCGTGTTTCGTGAAATGACTGAACACGCAAGCCAAGAAGGAATTAACTTGTCTCGTGGTAATTTTATAATACTACAGAAAACCATCACTATTCCGGACAAATTAGTGAAAGTCTGAATTAGAGAAATGTGTAATAAAATAGTTCTCTGAAGCTATAATAAGGGATGTAACAGTGTACGTGTGTAGCCTAATGGTTAAATAAAAACTAGATGAGCATGTTATTCGAAATATTGTACATTATATTTAATACAAAAACAGCAAATGTTATAAAAATAAAAGCAGGATTAATCACATATACATTAATATACAATATTCACAGCTACGTTAAATAGGCTTCGTAATATACTAGGCCTACTGTACGTACTTACAACTTACTTACAAATGGCTTTTAAGGAACCCGAAGGTTCATTGCCGCCCTCACATAAGCCCGCCATCGGTCCCTATCCTGAGCAAGATTAATCCAGTGTCTATCATCATACCCCACTTCCCTCAAATCCATTTTAATATTATCCTCCCATCTACATCTCGGCCTCCCCGAAGGTCTATTTCCCTCCTGTCTCCCAAATAACACTCTATATGCATTTCTGGATTCCTCCATGCCCTACATGCCCTGCCCATCTCAAACGTCTGGATTTAATGTTCCTAATTATGTTAGGTGAAGAATACAATGCGTGTAGTTCTGCGTTGTGTAACTTCCTCCATTTTCCTGTAACTTCATCCCTCTTAGCCCCAAATACTTTCCTAAGAACCTTTTTCTCAAATACCCTTAATCTCTGTTCCTCTCTCAAAGTGAGAGTCCAAGTTTCACAACCATACACAACAACTGGTAATATAACTGTTTTATAAATTCTAACTTTGAGAATTTTTGACGGCAGACTAGATGACAAAAGCTTCTCAACCGAATAAGTGTAATTTATATTTGTTACTGTTGGTCCAAGATATTTGAATTTTTCCACCTCTGCGAAGGATAAATCTCCAATTTTTATATTTCCATTTCGTACAATATTCTAGTCACGAGACATAATCACATACTGTACTCCAACCACGAGAAAGTCTCTGCGGAATGAGACGAAGCAGGGTAATGCTGTGAATGAATGTTGTCATAAGGTCACACACGTGGGTACTCGTATCTCTATTGACTAGCTCTCACAGCACAAGCAATAACATTGATACAGACATATTTATACTACCCTAGTTACAAAATTAGATCACGGTTAATATCCTGGTCTTTTAATCCCTCCATACAGGAAATAACATATGCAGGAGAGCGCATGTTTTTTAAACTGACGTTATAACGATAATATTATGTATCTACTTCGCTCCAATAGATGACGCAATAGTAAGCACATTCCTTTCACGGTTGATCTCCTGGTTGGAGAACAGTACTTTGTCTTTTCGGGATTTACTTCCAAACCTATGGCTTTACTTGCTTCAAGTAAAATTTCCGTGTTTTCTCTAATCGTTTGTGGATTTTCTCCTAACATATTCACGTCATCCTACTGAACGTACGTGTCATAAAAAAAACTGTACTGGAACTTCATGCATTTAAAATGGTAGGCCTACTATAGCACTTATTTACTGCTGATATCTGAATCCAAATTTCTTTAATTTGGCCCTAAATAATCTTATGTTTTGAGTTTCATTTTTATATCGATAGGGAGGCTATTAAAAATTTTTACTGCCATATAACGCACTCCTTTTTAATATCACGATAGACTTGCCGATGGAGTATGAAAGTCATTTTTTGACGTGTATTTATGCTATGAACTGTTGAATTAATTACAAAGTTTTCACGATTACATACGAGGAAGACTATTAATGAAAAGAGATACTGACAAGCCATGGACATTATTTGTAGTTTTTTTTAAATAGTCCTACAAGATTCCCTAGATTTGGCACCTACTATTATTCTAATTACTCTTTTTTGTAATAGGAATATACTGTTACTATCTGTGGAATTTCCCAAGAATATTATTCCAAAACTCATTACCGAGTGGGAAGTATGCAAAGTAGCCTATATTGTTTTTAAGGTATTGATATTTACTATCTTTTGCATAGATCTAATAGCAAAACAAGCTGAATTTAGTTTGGGGGTAATTTCTTTAATATGATTTTTCCAATTTAACACATTATCAATTTTTAAGCCAAGTACATTGGTTGTTGTTCTTGCTTCTAATAGGAATCTACAGGGTGCGTCAGAAAGAACGGATGGATTTCACATGGCAAGAAAATTGTAAAGATTCATCAAATCAAAAATGTATTGTTATCAACATATTCACCAATACATGCAGTTTATTTATGTAAAACAACATTATCCATATGATGTCCTTGGCTTTCAATACAGGCATCGAGGCGTTTTCTGATGTTCGCCATCACTTTCACAGTCATAGCTGGTGCAATTGCCACGATTTCTTCACGAATCGCTGTCTTCAGTTCGTCCAGTGTATGTGATCGATGTTTACAAACTTACGCCTTCAAATGGTCCCAAAGAAAGAAGTCGCAGGGCGCGAGATCTTACCGTAGCCTCGGACAATCTCAGTGCAATAGAATTTCGTCCAGGTGATTTCTTCTTTAATGTTGAACCTGTGATACGAAATGAAGCCTCCCACCGCAAAATTGTATTCAGAGTTGGAATCCTAGCGTGACATCCGATGTCGAAATGAGTCCTGAGTGGCGATCACAGACTCTTCATTTTTCAAAAATGTCTCTACGATGAAAGCACGTTGTACACCAGACCAACACCATGTTCTCAACTGAAACTGCATTCTCTGGCTGACCCAACAGTCGTGGTCCCCCTCACTATATCTCTCTCCTCGTTGCGTATCGATAGTTTGAAATCCATCCGTTCTTTCTGACGCACTCTTTATTATTACTTATTCCGCTAGAAATTTTCGAGGTTGAATTTGGACAGGATTTAAATTTAATTATGTTAGTTTTGTTACAATTTAATACAAATTTATTGACTGAGAACCCGTCACATATTTTGAAGAGAATTTCCTCTGTTGAAGATTGGAATGTGTTGGAATTATTGGCTGTAATTACTATACTTGTGTCATCTGCAAATAGATACTGAACTTGAAGTTACCTCAACTGTTGGTTACAAGATCTGATAAATCTACATTCAATTTTCCGGAAACTCATGAAAGTTATCAGTGCAGTTGAATTTATAAGAGAAGTTAAGTAACTGACAATACTGTACGTACGTGTCATAAAAATGAAAAAAAAAATCTGTACTGGAACTTCATGCATTTAAAATGGTAGGCCTGCTGTACCACTTACTTACTGCTGATATCTGAATCCAAATTGCTGTGGTCCACAGCCCGAATTATCGTGAATTCCGAATTAGTAAGGTTTCACTGTAATTGTTTAATTATAAACAATGTGAGATTTGTGAAAGCTAATGCTTTGCACCGACTGTACCTGCTAGGCTGGCTGGATCCGACACGTACCAAGGAGGTGGGAAGCTGTGCGGATTTGTGGGAACATGTTATGGGCGGATGATGAACCAGGGACATCAGGAAACGTGACCAGGATTTGGGAAATTCCAGGCGTAAATCAGAAGCATCCGGGGCGGAGCCCCAGGTCGTTTGTTTGCAAACACCCGCTCCGCATAACTGGGGTTAACTTCCAGAAATAAGATACGGGAACAGCTGTGCACGAATGATAGCCGGCATCTGCCTCCGGCTTGATTGATAGCGCCGCTAATGAGCCCGAGCGCAAATTACGCAATGACGGGCGATGGACAGAGCTCGTCCTGGCCTTCGGGCTCTGGAGGCACGAGGCCAGGTGCCGCCCAGATACACGGCTCGGCTACCTTAACAGTCGGTCACAATCCAACCCTTATCATCAAGTCAGTTACTCACCTAGATAAGCAGCCTCCTTATCAACTAGTTATCCAGTCGTACAATGAACTCAGAAATTATGTTTAGCCTATTATAGGAATTCTGAGTCATCTAACCAGATAATAAGCTGTAGAGTGAAGTAATCAATGAAGTTCATTCATTCATGCCCAAGGCCAGATATTTCACTGCAACCCAGCATTCTCAAATTTTTCCCATTTTCTGCCTTTCTCTTAGTCTCCGCATAACATAAGATCAAGCAACTAAAACTTACTCCAGCAACTAAAACTTACCCTAGTACAAACCCTAGTAATGCCGCGCTTCGATTATTGTGACGTTTTGTTAAGTGACCTAAGTTCTGAACTGTCAGTCACGTTACAGCGAGTTCAGAATATGCGCGTCAGATACGTGTGCAACATCCGACGATATGATCACATATCACCGTCCTTCGCAAGTCTCTCGTGGCTCCGACTTAAAGAACGTAGAACTTTACATTCTTTGTCTTTACTCTTTCGAATTCTGCACACCTCAACACCAAATTACCTTTCGTCTCGTTTCTCTTAACTATACTCTAACCACGACGTAAATACCAGATCACTTATCTGTGGCATGCTAAGTATACCTCTTCATAGAACATCTTGGTATTCATCATCTTTTACAGTATCCACCTCGCGACAATGGAATTCCCTGTTACAAAGTATTAGGGGCTGCAAGACAATAAATACTTCTAATAACAGCTTAAAAGATAACCTTCTTAGCATTTCACTCCAATCATCGTGACTTAAACTATCACTGACTACATTGTTACTCCTTTCTTTAGACATGCATCCTGATAGTGCTATATTTTCAAAATTGTCTCATAATAATCTCTTCCTATTATCTAACATTATTTGAAATATATTAACATTCGATGTATTTTAGCTTAATTCTGCTACATAGTTAGTATTTCAATGTTTAATTAAAAGTTCATAGTATTTTGTTGTTTAATTCGTAAATAACTCTTATATACATGTAGCTCTTATCTAAATAAAATTGTTGAATTCTTTGTAAGTTTATACATATGTATGTATACTTTTTGCTGGTTGAGAGGAAGAGAAGGCCTTACGGCCTTAATTCTGCCAGATAAAATAAATTATTATTATTAGCCTATTATCATTATTATTATTATTATTATTATTATTATTATTATTATTATTATATATTATAATATCAAAGTATCTTAATGTCGTCTATCATCTGATATCTTCTTCTGCCACGAACTTTTCTCCCGTTCACCATTCCCTCCAATACATCCTTCAGTAGGTAGTTTCTTCACGGCCAGTGACTTACCAATATATTTTTATATTCCTGATTAGTCCTAGGATTATTATTTTTTCACTCACTCTTTCTAGCACAGCGCCATTTCTTACTGTTTTTTCATTTCAAATGCTCCATTCTTTTCCATATACAGTACACATTTCAAATGCTTCTAGTCGTTTTTCTTCATTTCGTCGTGATGTCCACTTTTGTGACCCTTACAATGCTACACTTCATACAAAGCATTTCACTACTCTCTTCCTTATTTTTTTTTTTTTCCAGATTTCCGCAGGAGATGCTCCTTTTTTCTATTAAAAGCTTCATTTGCCGTTTTGCAATTCATTTTGAATCATTTTCAGAAAAGTATATGATATACAATACAAAGATTTACTTTCAGTCAATGACTTTACTTTCTATATGTGTAAGGTACAAGTCCTTATATTACATAATTTAATACTGTATTAACGTTTTCATCGGTCATGCCGACATCATCAGATACAACTTTTTATGCTGCAATATCATCCCTAAATAAGTACATGTGCCTCTGTGATCAAAAATACAATATACATTGATAAACATAAAACATATTAAAATCAACATGGTTTGGGAACATCAATATTTCTTTTCTCATGTATATGTGCCCTTATTGTCAATTAGTTAAAAACACAAATGTGTAACGTATATAGAAAATCTGCAGGTCTTCACTATATAAAAATCTAAAACTGAAGAAATTCATGTAAAATACTATCTGAAGAGATGCTTACAATCATTAATCTTGAAATTAAATAAACATGGATTGTTCTTGTTCAGGACAGAGACGAATAGCGGGCTTATGTATGTATGTATGTATGTATGTATGTATGTATTTATTTACACTGCAAGTGGGCAAGCACCCGGTGGCAGTGGTATATACAATATTAACAATACACAGTTAAAATGATAAGCAATACACAATAAAATTTACAATACATAATACAATTTACAACACATATACAATTTTATACACAATACAATAAGAATACACAATACAATTTAACACAATAATAATAAAACATAAAATAAAACACCTAATTTTACAACACAACCTACATAATTATGTATAGGTCCTACATAAGTTTCAATAGTCTTTCACTTTACTCTCATCTCATTCCCTGTAGTGGCACTATGACGCATTTCACTGACACTTTAGCACACATTTCACTGACACTCTGTAACACATTTCACTGACACTATAGAACACATTTCATTGACGCTATAAATTATCACTGGTCGGAACTGTTCACTGCACTGTAAAACCATAACTTCACTGATTCATCTCGCTTCACTGATACAACAGTTCAAATAAGTCAAATAATTGCATTCTTATGCATACTTATAAACAGAACTACATTTAAACTAAACATTTCTAGTCTAAGGCCCTCTTACACGCTATTTTTAAATAATTTACAATTCAAACCAAGGAAGTAAACTCGTCAGGCTAGATAAATACATGTCACCTTAAAAAATTAAATGTTGAATGTCACCTTAATTTTAATTTCCACTTTATACACAACTCTTTAAATTATTCTTGAATCTCCTTAAGGAAGGACAGCCCTCAAAGACCGCTGCAGGTAGGTCATTCCAATCATTTATAGTTCTATTTAAAAATGAGAATTTACCTACATCCGTTTTCTGTTTCCTACATTTGATTTTAAAATCATGATCGTTCCTACCATAGTACGTTGGCTTTTCTAACCGAGCCGTTATGTCTACCCATGCTTTCTGACCTAGATGTGCTCTATACAATGATGTTATTCTAGTTTTCCTACGTCTGTTTTCCAAAGTTTCCCATTTAAGTTCTTTTATCGTATCGTTCCCATCTTCTCTTTTACCTTTAACAAATTTAGCTGCCCTATACTGGATTCTTTCTAAGGAATTTATCTGATATATTCTATAGGGATCCCAACACGTAGTTCCGTATTCCATTAACGGTCGCACTAACGTTAGATATGCTATTTCCCTCGATTTGGGGCTAGCCTTTCTCAAGATTCTCATAATAAAGTGAAGTGCCCTCCATGCTTTGCGTGTAACATTATCAACATGCTCTCCCCAAGAAAGTTTGGAGTTTAAATACACTCCTAGGTATTTACAACATTGTTCTTGCGGAATTACAACACCACTGAATTCGTAATTAAGACTAGTTTCCTCTCGGGTTTTACAAAATGTTATAGATTTACTTTTAGAACCATTTATTTTCATCCTATGCTTTAACGCCCAGTTATAAATGTTATTCAAGTCTGTTTGAATAGCATCTACATCTGAATTATTTCTAATCTTTCTATAGATAATGCAGTCGTCTGCAAATAGCCTCACATTTGATGTAATATCCTGGCATAGGTCATTTACGTATATTATAAAGAGTAATGGACCCAGAACGCTGCCCTGTGGCACCCCTGAACTTATATGTGAGGGCGGTAATGAACCTGCGGGTTCCTTAAAATCCATTAGTAGTATTAGTAGTAGTAGAGGAGAGGGAAAGATTCATGTCTTCATACTACTCCTTCATATCAGCTGCGTGGAGCCACTCCATACAAACTGATGGATATTAGGAAGCAGCACTGATGTCAAACTTGCTTCCGAGGAATCTGAAAATAAATAACGTCAATCTCCAGCTTTATGCTGCATTCCCAATGGCTAATAGATGTTTGACATCGTTACAGAAAACAAGCCCTGATGTTTAGAAAAGATATGTCAAATTCCCGTTGTCGTTACTTTTGTGCCCTTCGACAGGTTCCAGTCTTTCGTTCTTGAAGCGCGTAATTTTGATTTACTTTCAGATTAATTATGATCATGACTCAAATAATTGAGAACTGAATGTTATAGTAAGTGAGACTTAGAAGGAATAACACTTTGCGAAAAATCTGGACCATTCTGTACTTCGTCCCGACCCTCAGCACTTTTATTTTCTTTAGTGCAGTGTTTCTCAAACTTTTTTGAAGTGCGGACCACTTTTTTAAGTCAGAACAGTTCCGCGGACCACCTTACTCTTGTTCCCTTCGAAAGTAAATTTGTCATTTTTGTAGTACATTTTAACATCAGTATACTTGTATTTTAAAATAGAATTAATTAATTAAAATTAATTAAATTACATTAATTTTATATTAGTGCTAGCCGTACCCGTGCGCTCCGCTGCACCTGTTAGAAATAAATATAAAGTAATTACATAATTAAAATAGGACGTTTGATCCAGGGAACATTCGTGTTTGATATAAGGATAAATCGTTTAATATGTTACTTAATCTAAATTGTATTTAAATAATTAAAATGCGATCATTTTGGTCCAGAAAGCACTCATTTGGTGCAATGGCAATTCCTTTAACATGTTTCTTAATTGTTATTACATGCAACCATAGTTTAATGAACATTGACATCATTTAGATTTAATGTGTATACTTTATTTTACTTGCTATATGTTTCCATTGAATTATGGTAATAACTTAATTTTAACCCTTGTTGTTTTCTACGTATTCAGTAAATGGCGCTTGGCCCACTATGGTTCTGAACCCTTCAAATAAATTATATTATATTATATAGTATTATATTATATTATGTTATATTATATTACTAAACGTACCCGTGCACTCCGCTGCACCCGTTAGAAATAAATATAAAGTAATTACATAATTAAAATAGGACATTTGATCCAGGGAACATTCGTGTTTGATAGAAGGATAAATCGTTTAATGTGTTACTTAATTTAAATTGCATCCATATAATTAAAATGCGATCATTTTGGTCCAGAGACACTCATTTGGTGCAATGACAATTCCTTCAACATGTTTCTTAATTTTTATTACATGCAACCATAGCTTAATGAACATTGACATCATTTAGATTTAATGTGTATACTTTATTTTACTTGTTATAGGTTTCCATTGAATTATGGTAATAACTTAATTTTAACCCTTGTTTTCTATGTATTCAGTAAATGGCGCTTGGCTATGGTTCTGAACCCTTCAAATAACTTAAATTATATTATATAATATTACATATTATATTATAATATATTATATTACATTACATTACACTACACTACACTACATTATATTATATTATATTATATTATATTATATTATATTATATTATATTATATTATATTATATTATATTATATTATATTATATTATATTATATTATATTATATATATTATATTATATCATATCAGAAGTTACTGTAATAACATTATAGCATTATGTCCATCTAGAGAAACTACAATTTCCAATGGTGAAATAATAATTAATTATACAAATCGGTTAATTTAGCTTCCGATATTACTTCATACAAACACAGAAACATTCTCTGTAGGCTATCTTTCATAGATTTCGATTGTTGCTGTCCAAGGCCTTAGATGGCAGTTATTTTAATTTTAAAACTCATTTATCTAATTAAATATCAGCCCTATCAAAATATTTCATGGAATAAAACTTATCGCAAATTATTTTTAAAGAAACGTTTGTTATGCAACATTTTTCACAAAAATCAATAATAAGCGAGATATTTCGATTTATTTAATTCAGGCCCCTTATAACCCCCGTTTTAAATAACGTATTTTGAATTCTATATACCCTAAAATCTAAGTTACAACGAACTTAATTTATATTCCAAGTTTCATCGAAATCCGTTCAGCCATTATCGTGTGAAAAGGTAACAAACATACAGACATACAAACAAAAATTTCAAAAAAGCGATTTTCGGTTTCAGGGTGGTTAATTGTATATGTTAGGACCAATTATTTTTGTAAAATCGAAAATTACCAGAAAAATTTCGGCTACAGATGTATTATCAGTATAGATATTATATTATATTATATTATATTATATTATATTACATTACATTATTATATCAGAAGTTACTGTAATAACATTATAGTATTATGTACATCTAGAGAAACTACACTTTCCAATGGTGAAATAATAATTAATTATACAAATCGGTTAATTTAGCTTCCGATATTACTTCATACAAACACAGAAACATTCTCTGTAGGCTATCTTTCATAGCTTTCGATTGTTTTTGTCCAAGGCCCCTTATATACCAAGTCATTTGTTTTTTATTTCGTTACACGGCCTTAGATGGCAGTTGTTTTAATTTTAAAACTCATTTATCTCATTAAATATCAGTCCTATCAAAATTTTTCAAAGAATAAAACTTGTCGCAAATGATTTCTAAAGAAACGTTTGTTATGTAACATTTTTCACAAAAATAAATAATACGCGAGATATTTCGATTTATTCAATTCAGGTCCCCTTATAGCCCACATTTTAAATAATTTATTTTGAATGCCATATAGCCTAAAATCTAAGTTACAACGAACTTAATTTATATTCCAATTTTCATCGAAATCCGTTCATCCATTATCGCGTGAAAAGGTAACAAACATACATACAGACAGACAGACAGACAGACAGACAGACAGACAGACAGACAGACAGACATAGAAACAAAAATTTCAAAAAAGCGATTTCCGGTTTCAGGGTGGTTAATTATATATGTTAGGACCAATTATTTTTGGAAAATCGAAAATTACCAGAAAAATTTCGGCTACAGATTTGTTATTAGTATAGATTAACTGATTAAGTTAATGTTAATAGAAGAAAATTCATTTTTGTTTCTTTAATAATTCAAGGCTATTAGAGTTTGGATAGTCTTTAACTTACTAGCTAAAAAATAAATAAATAAACTTTGGTACTCACATTAATGAGATGGATTAGCCTGCCGATTCTTGCACAGTTGTTCTATATTTGGACGTATGCTGGTAAGCTTATGTCGGAGATTGTCACATACATCGAGTCGATTTCGGTAGCCTACTTTGTTTTTATTAGAGTTAGTGATGAATACCCTTTCTCACACAGATACGTAGAAACAAACTGAATTATAATCTCTAAAGCACCATTGTACAGTTCACTATATTCTCTTTTTTACTTGTGATGAGGTCCAGAAATTAACCAAACATTCCGCTTGGAATTTCATTTTAATTTCTGTCTCATTCGAGAGTTCAATTAACTGTTCTCTTTCACTCAATGAAAGTTTGTTAGTTTCAATATCGCAATGAAAGTGATCACGAACCCATGAAAATTCGTCATATTTACTTGGAAAATAAGTTTCAAATTGTGACCTCAAGATTTGTGTTGTACGACGTACAGTACGTGACCATTTCAATGTGCAGACTGGGTGTCGGTAAAACTATTAAGAAAGTCATAAGGTTCGGTCCTCTGTTATGAATTTGGGTGGTCCCTGGCTGGGTTACAGGAGTGGCGTCAGATGTGCAGGGAAAAGATGGCGAGAAACACCACGTTGATAATGCTTTAAATCCCTCTTTTGTTGTTGAGAGTAGAGTGAGAAGTCCTTAGACGAATAGGGTAATAAATTCCATAAAATGTCAGTACTGAGAGAAAAAGTGAAAGGCGATTGCCATGTGTCATTTCCAAACTCTGAGATTTTCAGTCATTGAGTGATATGCAATTCGTTTGAATTTTATTTTTTCTTCTGTCTTTTTTTGAAGGACCACAAGGGCAGACCTCGAGGACCACAGGTGGTCCGCGGATCATAGTTTGGGAAACGCTGCTTTAGTGGATCTATCTGGTGAGGTAGGTATAGGCAGCTCTTGTCCATGAGGCACCGATCTAATTGATGGTAACAGAGATGGAGTATAACAGTATGTGCCGACCCTGAAGTTACTCTGTTGCACGATCCTTACAAAGGTTCCAGTCACATAATCGGAATTGCAAAAGAAATATGACAGATTCTTTCAGCCAGTCAATTATTGTAAGGTTACCAGATTTCGTTCACACTTTCCGGGGACATAGTTAGGTATATGAAAAAATTAATTTTAACATTTCCGTTGGTTTGCCATTCACTCATATTTAAAGAATTGAAATTCTCATTATATTTATACACTAAAAACATTCATTCTACTTAACTACTACTTAAATTGCTGGTATTTTCAGAATAATTAATTATTTTAAGCAGGTATTATCTGGATTCCCAATTTTTCAGCAAATTTCTGACAGGTCATATTGAGATTGGTTGAGAGAGCAAGCATGTCTCGAACAGTTTCTAAAATCTTTCTGGATTTCTTGAGATGTCCACATCATGTTCGTTCACCATAGGCGGAGTTATGGGGTTGCATGGGAGGCACTACCCTCCAAACTTGTCTGAAGTTTTTTTTATCAACGTTAGAAAATATTGAATTCAAAAGACTTTTCTTGCTTTTTTATGATTAAGTTTCTGTGCTTAAATTGACGAACTAATGTCTTCAGATCATGTGTCTGGACTATAATATTTATTTTAAATTTCTGAATGTATACTAATTTCTATACCTCATTTGAGGAATGGAAGCACTGTAATGTTTCTTTTGTAACAGCCTGTACTCAAGTGTCAGAAGTCTGCAGGTGTTCAGGCCGCCACTTGGATAAGTATGAATAACATACTGCACAAGAATGCAGAAAAAAGGACAGTGATCCCAGTATAATATGTAAACTTAAAGACGAGATATTAAGTAAAATAATTCGAATTTACATTTCATATGATATAATGTATTTATTTACACTGCAAGTGGGCAAGCACCCGGTGGCAGTGGTATACACAATATAGACAATACACAATACATATATATATATATATATATATATATATATAATTTATTTCAAGAAATAGTCTGCCCAGGCATCCTGGGTTGCCAAAAACACAGAATAACACACATATAAGAATAGTAATGATTACAGTAAGATAGATGAGCCAAATTTATATGTGAACTAGGAGCTTAAGTTTAAGAAATAATAAATTTGTACATATATTTGTAACAATCACACACTAACGAATAGAAAAGGGGGGGGGTATTATGATATTCCGTATAAATGATTTTTCAGAATTGCCACAGACCCTTTAATGGTTGAAGTAATTATTTTTGGAATGATGTCATGGATTCCAAATGTTTTGATAGTGTTTACAGTTGATCGTGGGATGGTGCCCCTCGCTCCGATCATTAAACCATGTACTTCCCAGGTGCCTTCCATCTGATATTTTTCTCGAAAATACGGAATAGTAGGCTCATAAATTTGTTGTTTTTCTTTGTTGACCTCGGATGGTTGGGTCTGGCTCATCTCAAATCTAACAGTTGGGTCCAGTATAAAGCCTTTACTATTAGTCTTGTCTAGAGCCACGATGTCCGCTCTTCTAATTCCGCCGCCTTCAGACGCAACGCAGTGCACCTCTTCATGGACCTCGAAGGATTTGTTTCTAAGGGCTTGTGCTATTAGTTTTCGGATGTTATGATGGCGTGAATTTCTCAGGAGTTCTCCATGCTGACAGGATCCTAGGACGTGTGCTAAGGTTTCAATCTCGTTGCAGTATCTGCAACGGAAACCGTCCAAGGATCTCCCATGAAGACTTCTCACTGGTGCTACGTTAGCATTCATCTTAATTTTATATACACAATGCAATAAGAATACACAATACAATTTAACACAATAATTACAATTAATAATAATAATAATAATAATAATAATAATAATAATATAACCTAATTAATAAGTGAACCTAATTGTACAATACAACCTACATATGTATAGGCCCTACATAAGTTTCACATTGATACTATAATAATCTTTCACTTTACTTTCATCTCACTCACTGTAGTGGCACTATGACGCATTTCACTGACACTTTAGGACACATTTCATTGACGCTATAAATTATCACTGATCGGAACTATTCACTGCATTGTAAAACCATAACTTCACTGACTCACCTCGCTTCACTGATACAACAGTTCAAATAAGACAAATAATTACACCCTTATGCATACTTTTACATTTAAACTAAACATTTCTAGTCTAAGGCCCTCTTACACGCTATTTTTAAATAATTTAAAATTCAAACCAAGGGAGTAAGTAACTCGTCAGGCTAAATAAATACATGTCACCTTAAAAAATTAAATGTTAAATGTCACCTTAATTTTAACTTGCACTTTATACACAAATTTTTAAGTTATTCTTGAATCTCCTTAAGGAAGGATTCAGGAAGATAAGCTTCAGGTAAAATCGTTTCTGTTAGCACTGTTATGTAGTGTTATTGATGTATACATGTGTTTGTGTATGGCAGAGAAAAATAGGGAGATTGTTTTAAGTTATACCCTATAATAATTTGTAGTAGACCTACAGTTCAAGCCCTATACAACTTAGTCCGAAACATCGTGGATATGGATGTAACACTGTAAGAAATATGCTCCCCGAAAATACCTTTATTAAAGGATCATACTGTACCACGGTCAAGCTATAACGGGAGGAGAAGGTAAATAATGTCCCCCATAACCTTGTTATATCGGATTATATGGTTTTTTTGGCCCCCTGCCCGAAGGAAACGACGATTCTCTCTCAGTCTGTAATGTTCACTGAAGAAAAAAGAAGCATTATTTCCAGGAGACACAGAGACTGTTCGATCAACTTCTGTAGTTGTGCACAGGGAATCATTTTCTCAGAGGAAATTTTAAAATTTTACTTCATTTTGGGTAAAGATCAGCGTTTTCTTCATTACACTTAATACTCTGGGCACTGAGAGATTGAACAGCACTTTCTTTCTTTCTTTCTTTTTGTTTTTTCGTTGTTGGTAACTCTATAGCATCTATTAGATGCTTTATGGTTGTGCTAACAGATGGAGTTACTTGTCAACAATGTGACGCTGAAACGTGTGTTCAGGTTACTACAACACTTTAAATAATTAACACTGAAAATCCGGGAACGTCTGGGCATAAATTATTAAATTCGAGTACATTCCGGGGACGAATTTTGTTTTGAGACTGTCCCCGTGAGACGGGGACGTCTGGTAACCTTAAGTTAATAGAATTACACATCAGGCACAATATACTATTGCCTATCTCGATCTATTTTATATCCAAAATACCACTATAAGACAAACAGTTTTTCTGCGAAAGTCGTTGATGAGAGTTTTAAAATAAATTTTACAACGATGTCCAGTGTCGTCCAAATTTTCCTCACGGTCAGTGCTACGCCATTTTCTACGTTTCTTATCTGTAACACTTTCTGTCGCCCGGAATTTATTCCCACAGTCATGGATCGATGAACGATTTGAAACATTAATACAGTAGGTACCAGGGAATCTTTCCTGCTGTCGTCTTCGAACTTCACAGTCCGAAATTAACACATAATTATCTTACATGCATAATTGATTAAATGGCGATCTTACTCGTGTTAATTATGTAAGCATGTGCGGCTTACAGCTGTTTCGGTGCTACTTGACACCACCCTCAGAGCCTTCTGTGTCTCGGCGCCATCTCAACTTCGCTGCCTGTTGTGTGGGTGCGTTCGTGTGATGAAGGGTTGTGTCAAATAGTGTGTGTGTTCTGAAATTGATCTGTGTGTTGAGAATTTGATTAGGGTGTATTTTAGTGTGTCTGTATATTTCATATTGTTCTAGCGTGTTGAGTTTTTGGTTTTTGAGTTGTATGTGTAGTATATTCAGGTCTGTATTTATGTTATTGTATGTGTGGTTATTGGTTATGTGTTCGGCATATGCAGATGTATTGTGTCCTCATATGCCGAACAGCTATAAGCCGCACATGCTTACATAATTAACACGAGTAAGATCGCCATTTAATCAATTATTTATATTCAAGTGTTAAAAGTAGTGTACGAAAAATTCAACATGGATTATCTTACATGAACTCTCGATATGCAATGTCATTTGTGTGTGTCATTTAAACTAAAATTATAATCATGACGACACGAGGTACTACTAGTGTCGTGTTGGGTTCCAATCAGACTCAACATGAGCCGTGACTTCAGCGAGACTGCGACGTTCGCTACTCAAGCACGTGCAGGACGCAATGTTGCCGTGTTCCGGTCGGGAGATAATTTACTCACACAGTGCAAGACAACAGCCTAAGAAAAAAACGAGATAAATACGGCAGACACACCTATCCATGAAGGAGAGAGATAAAAAAGCTAGTCATATTAATAGTCAACTAACTGTCCTAACAGTCAACTAGACAATTAATCAGCAAATAAGTGCTATTTAGTCAGATCTCATACAGTTAATAACTATAGCACAGTTGTGGCGAAAATGTGACTCGCGAGCACATTGTGGCTCGCAATGATAGCTGTGCATTTCTCTTGCTTCCTATCTTCTCCAACCCCCACCCTCTCACTCATTGGAGTCAAACTCCGTTCCATTTGTATTTGTCTCTGACCTGCGAGTGGCGTATCATCGCAATGTCTCTCTCGAAACCATGTACCTCTACAAAAACGAAAGTTTCAAGTAGGATGGGAGGACGCATTTTTTGCTGCCGATTTGATGAGAATATTAAATATATGATTTGTTCACAAGTATAACGAGGAAATTGTTGTATAACATAAAACGGCATTATGCTACATGTTACTGATGAAACATTAAACGGTTTACGTCGACCCTTTTACAGCAGATGTACGAATAATGCGGTTAGATCTTAAATATAAACTCACACATTTACAATGTGATGTTAAATGAATATTAGATGTAAGAACTTTACAAATGTTGAACTTTTCAAATCTTTGCCAAAAAATAAATTTCCGAAGCTTCGTTCTTTCGCTTGCTCTGTTGAAGCCATGTTCGCTACAACTTAAGTTTGTGAAAAATTATTTTCAACAATTAAAATAGTAAAAAACCAAATTTAGATCACGACTGACAGACAAATACCTTCGTGATCAACTACGACTGGCAGTAAGTGACATAATTCCTGATTTTGAAACTTTGTCGCAGAGACATTCCGAAGACAGTTAATTTTAGGTTGTGATATTGTTCATTTCTTTCTTCGTTACACGTACTAAACATTAGTTTGTAACCTTGTGCTGTATAAAATTATATTTCAGTGCTTGACGTAAGGAAAATGAAAATCCGTTAATAAGTCAGACAGTTGCTTCACTTCCCCTTCGGGTGTCCGCCTCCCTCCATAGTTTGTAACCTTGTGCTGTATAAAATTATACAGCACCTATGCACGTTGCAGGTTACACAGTTACACAGTGGCTCGGCGGACGATCATATTTTCGCCGCGGCTGCTATAGCATAGCGGTGGTATTAATAATTTTAGCAGCAAGACAAATTTACTAACTGCTTATCACCAGTCTATTAGAAAAGCATTTTAAACCATATTCCGAACTAGTTTTCCAATCAGTTAATGAGTCTCTATGGATAATAAATTATTTAGCCTGTTAATCAATTAGCCACCCAGTAAAATACTTGATCAATCAATCACCCAGTTAAGCTATCACTACCGCTACCAGAAACAATTTGTGAGATTATAGGCTTTCCCGATGACTATGTTCAGAAGATTTCGGAGTATCCACCGTGTGTGTGTTGGGACTTCACATCCCCTTTACACGCTGGATTACCCAAAATTTTTCTTCTGGATAATTTTGTCCTTAATTTTTCTAAATGATTAGACGTTTTTGAGAGGTGTGTGTCTGTGTCTGTGTGTGTCTGTGTGTCTGTCTATCTGCCTGTGTCTGTGTCTGTCTGTGTCTGTGTCCGTTTCTGTATGTGTCTGTGTGTCTGTCTGTCTGCCTGTGTCTGTGTGTCTGTCTGTGTCTGTGTCCGTGTCCGTGTCTGTCTGTGTCTGTGTGTTTGTGTCCGTGTCTGTGTCTGTCTGTCTGCCTGTGTCTGTGTGTCTGTGTCTGTGTCTGTCTGTGTCTGTGTCTGTCTGTGTCCGTGTCTGTATGTGTCTGTGTGTCTCTCTGTCTGCCTGTGTCTGTGTGTCTGTGTCTGTGTCCGTGTCTGTGTCTGTCTGTGTCCGTGTCTGTATGTGTCTGTGTGTCTGTCTGTGTCTGTCTGTCTGCCTGTGTCTGTGTCTGTGTCCGTGTCTGTGTCTGTGTCTGTATGTGTCTGTCTGTGTCTGTGTGTCTGTCTGTGTCTGTGTGTCTGTCTGTGTCTGTGTGTCTGTCTGTGTCTGTGTGTTTGTGTCTGTGTCTGTGTGTCTGTCTGTGTGTTTGTGTCTGTGTCTGTGTCTGTGTGTCTGTGTCTGTGTGTTTGTGTCTGTGTCTGTGTGTTTGTGTCTGTGTCTGTGTGTCTGTCTGTGTCTGTGTGTCTGTGCCCGTGTCCGTGTCTGTGTGTCTGTCTGTGTCTCTGTGTCTGTCTGTATCTGTGTGTCTGTGTCTGTGCCTGTGTCCGTGTCTGTGTCTGTCTGTGTCTGTGTGTGATCTATAGAATGAAATATAGTAGTGAAATTAATCCAACATAAACGTACTGAAAATGATAATTAAGTAGGCTGCACATATCAGTCTCAGTTCTCGAATTGTTACTCTGACAGGCTACGTTTGAGCCAAGTATTTTTGGGCATCCTGTGGGCGCCATCTGGTTGGGCGGCGCCTCCGAAATGTGATGTCGCTTCAATCAATGAGGCTGACGTAACTCTCGGAGGAGATTGTCCCATTTTGGGGGCCCACGACACAGTTCTTCTTGTTACATCAGCTGACTCGCTTCCGATATTTTTCTTTTCTCGAAGGAGTGGACACTGCAAAAAGTATTCATTCTCAGTAAGAGGCCTGGTTGCATCCAGGGACGTATTTCCCAGATTTTATTTGCTCTTGCTGTGTTTACATTGCAATTCTCGAAAAAAAAATATATATATATATATACATATATATATTGTCGACATGAAAAGTGGATCTGACATGGGTTCATAATAAGCGGACCGGAATTTTGTCTCTTATAAAATCTCAACTTTATCAATCAGGAATTCCATGATTGTTGTTTATTTTGGGAGGGTGGGGTTTCAACATTATTTACAACTAGCCTTACCCGTGCGCTCCGCTGCACCCGTTAGAAATAAATATAAAGTAATTACATAATTAAAACAGGACATTTGATCCAGGGAACATTCGTGATTGATAGAAGGATAAATAGTTTATTATGTTACTTAATTTAAATTGTATTAAAAAATTAAAATGCGATCATTTTGATCCAGAGACCACTCATTTGGTCATAAAAATTATTTTGGGAAATACAGGAAACGAATGCCTATCAAGTTTTCTGTGCATAAGAAGCTAATTTAATCTTACCTGTCCTCGATTCAATCAGAAGTTACTGTAATAACATTATAGCATTATGTCCATCTAGAGAAACTACACTTTCCAATGGTGAATTAATAATTAATTATACAAATCGGTTAATTTAGCTTCCGATATTACTTCATACAAACACAGAAACGTTCTCTGAAGGCTACCATATGTCATAGCTTTCGATTTTTGTTGTCCAAGGCCCGTTATAGACGAAGTCGTTTGTTTTTTTAATAATCTCGAGGAAAAATTGTTCCGGGGCCGGGTATCATTTGCTTCTTATTTCATTACACCGCCTTAGATGGCGTTATTGTAATTTTGAAACTCATTTATCTTATTAAATATCAGTCCTATCAAAATTTTTCACGGAATAAAACTTATCGGAAATTATTTTTAAAGAAACTTTTGTTATGTAATATTTTTCATGAAAATTAATAAGGGAGATATTTCGATTTATTTAATTCAAGCTCCCTCATAACCCCCCTTTTAAATAAAATATTTTGAATCCCATATAGCCTAAATTCTAAGTTACAAGGAACTTAATTTAGGCTATATTCCAATTTTCATCGAAATCGGTTCAGCCATTATCGCGTGAAAAGGTAACAAACATCCAGACAGACAGAAATTCAAACAAAAATTAAAAAAAAAAGCGATTTTCGGTTTCAGGGCGGTTAATTATATATGTTAGGACCAATTATTTTTGGAAAATTCGGCTACAGATTTATTATTAGTATAGATATAGTCTCTAACGTTTCGCAACTACGGTACTTGACAGGTTTCATCTTCACGAACATGTCGTTCGTAACCTTGGAAGTTTCCGTAATTATTTTATTATTTATTGCCTTATTTACAAATTAATCTGAAAATCATTGGGATGGAGTAATGGTTATGGGATGACGGATTGGCAGGATCTTAAGAGGCTGAGGTGGTGGTCTCCTCCAAGTGTGATCTCGGAATTTCCCTGCACGAAGTTTAGGAAACCACAATCCGTGATACATTGATGGTAGCTAATTGGTAATTTTTTATATAACATCCGTGTTCATCTGTAGAGACTGTTCAGATTTCTATTTAAATACCAGGAGGTCTGTCGAGTGGGTTTCGCCATTCGAAAATGGCCCAACGATTACAATTTATTTTTTTCCTCTCACTTTCTGCCTTGACGAAGGCTGCTCCAACCTTCAAAACGTCGTCATTTTTATCGGCAATTGAAAACTTATTTATACTTTGGGCAGTGATACAACTTGATTTGAGATATACAGGGTGAATCTAAATTCAACCGATAAATGTGTTGACTGGCAGAAGATATTTTGAGGTGACAAACCACATACCATAAACACTTTGTTTCTTAGGAACAGGGTACGAAAATGCCCAGGAAAGAATCCGATAATAAAATTAGTTCCTATAGGACAGACGTCTCAATAGGGCCTCCTCGGAGCACTTCCTCCTCTAGTTTTTTTAGGCCCGATTGTATAAAACTCCCTGACTAAAGATCAACTTTGATCGAAGATCGAAAAGTGAACCGAGTTCAGATTCTTCTTCTATTGTATAAAACTTTTCTGCGATCAAATTACCTTGGTTCAAATGCAGTCTAAGTTCACGTGAAAAGGATTTGGCAACATCGCATAAACAGGTGAAATATGTGATGCGCCGACCATGTTGTACAAGTTTGTTCAGTGTTGCCAATCTAGCGACTTTAACTCTTTTTCAATAACAATTTCTTTTAACTTTTATATTGCTTAAATAGGGATTTAGCGAACTTTTTAGCACCCCATAGTGACAAAATTTAATCTTTCTTTGTTGATAATGAGAAATCTAGCGACTTTACAATTACTTTTTGGCGACTTTCCGTACACACTGTTGGAGACACTAGTTTATTTGTGCAATGTAAATAATGTCGGACAATAAGAAGAAGGTTGACTGTTCTCCAAATTGTTATCATGTTATGGTGTTTGATACTGCTAAACATAATAAAGCTTTATAAAACGACAAATTGAAAATTTATGAATGTACCTATCACAATCATTAATAATTAATGGTTGTTATAAACATAATATAATTATAAGTTATGTTATTTGATACTGCTGTACACGACAAAGCCTTATAAAATATAAGATTGTTTGTGTATTAAGGCAAAAAATTGAAATATATATATATATATATATATATATATATATATATGTAACTATCATATATATTAATGTTAATAACAATGGTTATTCTATTTGCACAGTCTGCCACTCGTATATTTCAAACAGAAAAGAAATAGGCCTAACTGAACATGGATCATCTAACTTAATCGGAGAAATTTCTTCAGTCAAAGTTCACTTTAGTTTGAGACAAATTAATCTCAGATTAGACTTTATACAACACAAAATTCCAAGTTCAGCTAGAACAAGGATCAATTTAACCTCTGATCTAAGATTAAATGGTTTATACAATCGGCCCTTAATGTAACAGTGGAACGAGATGCGGGAGCAGTTCGTGTATCTCCGTATGACGTCATTGACCGCGACGTTTGGGTAGACATCTCAAACGCTACGATGTAACAGTCAGTCATTGTGTTCGTCTCCGAGGAAAGCATGTCCTTATTACTGCAAATGTATGAGGAAATAAAAGCTTTCATAGGAAAAGTGAAATTTTGGGAGTCGCAAGTTTTAGTGGATAACTGTTACCACTTCTTTAATATAGAATTTTTACCTAATTTGAATCAAGACCAGTGTAACTAATAATTACGTAACATGTATGATTTTCATGCTTCAGATTTATTCTTTTTATTCATTGATATATGATTAAAAATAGACATTATTATTATTATTATTATTATTATTATTATTATTATTATTATTATTATTATTATTATTATTATTATTATAGCGAAGTACAGAAGGACTTGAGAAAAGAATTTGAGATCAGATTTAAGATTTGAATAATTCTAATTTTAGTTCGTGAATTCCTAAGATGTTTTGGTTATGTTTAATTATTGAAAACATTAAGAAACATTTATTAACTATTATTGTAATCAATATATTTATATTGGTATAACATAACAATACGTACCTTTAACAACCAACAAGTTTAACAATTTAATTATTATTTTAAATGCAATATAAACTTAAAACAAAAGAGAGATACCGAAAACAATTTATTAGAAATGAAGTACTGTTGTTGTACAGTCATCTGGTCGAAGACAGGTCTGAACCTCACAAGTGATACTAACGAGGTACCACTCATGAGAAAACTAGGCCAGGAGATAATGGGATAGGGTGGCCAGTTCCTGGTACTTAAATAATTTTTTAAGAAATTCCTTCCTAAAACAACAGTCTATTGTGACATGCATATTAAGTACAACTCAAAAGTGCAACTTTGTAGCATTTCTCCCGCAACAGTTACAACTTAGCTCGCTCACGCTTATAACATAATCAACAATCGGCTCTCTTCGGGCATTGCGCTTATCTCTTCAGCTGACTACGCTATCTACACTTGCTCTCTGTAACAACTTCTATGCGTTGGCCTTGAGACGCCTGCTATAGGACGTACGTATGCGCTAGTGCTGTAGGGCTTACCTCAACCTAGTCCACTACCTAATGAGTGCAGCACATTTTTAAGACTGACGTACGTAGGTACCTTAGCAATGCTGTTCGTGTTAGATGGATTGAGCGTCGTGGTCTAGTATACAGACCTGCTAGGTCACCTGATCTAAGCCCGTTGGACTTTTATGTGTGAGGTCACATGAAGTCCGAAGTTTATCGTACTACTCCTACAATTTCTTCAGCTGAAGATCGTCGTTGCTGCAGCTAAAGAGTTAACATAAATTTCTGATATGTTTGCGATGGTCAGGCGGTCAATAATTATGAAGTGCAAAGACTGTTTTATAAGGAAGATCACACTTTGAACAAAACCTGGAATAATTTGTTCTTGTTAGGTTATTGCTCATTCACATTTGAGGAGCTTAGAACAAAAAAGCAGGTAAGTGACATTATTAAAAAAAATGAGGTAAGTGCGTGTTGTGATAGCCCAAAAGGATGTTCCTTTGGGATAAAATCAGGTAAGAGATCACAATGTGCAGTGCTGTTATATGGGGATCATTTCACCAAACTAGTGTATAATATTTCATTGAATGTAGAACTTTAACTGTAATTTCCTCAAAAATAGGTTTCTGTCACTTACCTGATTTTTGTTCTAAGCCCTTCATTTACAAACATGGTACTTACTTACATGTGGCTTTTAAGGAGCCCGCAGGTTCATTGCCGCCCTCACATAAGCCCGCCATCGGTCCCTACCCTGAGCAAGATTAATCCAGTCTCTATCATCATAACCGACCTCCCTCAAATCCATTTTAATATTATCCTCCCATCTACGTCTTGACCTCCCCAAAGGTCTTTTTCCCTCCGGCCTTCCAACTAACACACTATATGCATTTCTGAATTCGCCCATACGTGCTACATGCCCTGCCCATCTCAAACGTCTGGATTTAATGTTCCTAATTATGTCGGGTGAAGAATACAATGCGTGCAGTTCTGTGTTGTGTAACTTTCTCCATTCTCCTCTAACGTCATCCCTTTTAGCCCCAAAAATTTTTCTAAGAACCTTATTCTCAAACACTCTTAATCTCTGTTCCTCTCTCAAAGTGAGAGTCCAAGTTTCACAACCATACACAACAACTGGTAATATAGCTGTTTTATAAATTCTAACTCCTAACCTAATCTAACATTTATATCCATCTATTATTTTTAATTGATTTTTTTTATTTTTTGCATTCTGTATGTACAATTTTTGGGCGAATCCAGAAATGCATATAGAGTGTTAGTTGGGAGACCGGAGGGAAAAAGACCTTTAGGGAGGCCGAGACGTAGATGGGAGGATAATATTAAAATGGATTTGAGGGAGGTGGGGTATGATGATAGAGACTGGCTTAATCTTGCACAGGATAGGGACCGATGGCGGGCTTATGTGAGGGCGGCAATGAACCTTCGGGTTCCTTAAAAGCCATTTGTAAGTAAGTAAGTATGTACAATTTTATAGTATTGATTGTTTGTTAATTGATTATGGTTTGTTAAAATGATTATAATTATGTTACAAGTAAAGTTAAAAGGTGATGATAAAGCATAAATTAGTTTTCAAATAAAATGTGTAATACCTGCATCTTGTAAACAATAGTTTCTGATTATTACTTTCCTATCTCTAAATAGTTTAGTTACGTATCCCCTACAACTACTGGACATTTATCGGTTGAATTTGTATTCATCCTGCATGCCGGCGGTAACAAAGCTAAGATATAGTTGAGGCTCCCGTTGAAGGCTGATCAGAGATGATGACTCATACAAAATGTACTGTGGTCTTCCAGGTTAAGAATCAGGCATGGGGTCGATCTCTTACAGCACAAAATGAAAAACATACCGAGAAAATACATCACATAATCATTATATGTCTCGCCACCCTCATTGAATATTACCACGACTACTATGAAGTAGTCAATGTGTATTATCGAGAAAAAAATCGTTCCGGCACCGGGAATCGAACCCGGGACCTCTCAGCTCTAATCCATCAGCTAAGCTGCAAAAGGGACACCTGCTCCTCTTAGTCTTCGCTCACGACAAAATTCGTCTTATAATCTCCCTCACTTGATTGAGAGTCTCTTAATAGAAACTCGGCTAAGAATGCGCCTTGATTGCGACTGGGTAGCTGTTTTCCGGGAGTCGAACCGAGCCGATACATCGGTGGGCAGGGTCGTTAGTAGGCAACTTGCCGCCGCGGGCTATCACAGACCCGGAAACCTCGTCCTGGCGTCGACCGCTGGACTCCTGCGCTACATACCGCACACAAACCGGTCGCTCCGGAAACAAGGAGCATCAGGTCACGAGGGGTGTCCAGGCCCGCGGGGGTTTCCCCTCAATATTCGTGTAGTCATACCACAGCGTATGTCTTCCTATAACCTCTGACCTTGAATATTTTCAGTTAATTTTTATAGTTACTTTCACGCGAGGGACTCAGCAATTCAAGTACTTCGTACGCTCGCGGAAAGTGAATTTAACCTCACTAATTCTATTTTGGATTGAGCAAAAATGCTAATTCAACCCCACTAATCATCTAACAGTGCTATCTCCGCCCAAGCCAAAACGCTAATTTGATCTCAATATGCGATAGAGGGGGAAATAAACTGGTCATCCTACCCCAATGTCTTCTTAGTTGCCTCACGAGCGACGAAGTAAAAAAACATGACTTTCATACACCATCGGCAAGTCTATCATGCTAACAAAAAGGAGTGCGTTATATGGCAGTAAAAATTTTTAATAGTCTCCCTATCGATATAAAAAATGAAACTCAAAACATAAGATTATTTATTTGTTTATTTATTTCTTTAACCTGGTAGAGATAAGGCCATGAGGCCTTCTCTTCCCCTCTACCAGGGGACTACAACTACAATATTAAGAATACAATTACAATTATAATTACAATTAATATTAAATTTACAGATACAATAAAAATCAAAGTACTAAAAGATTAACTGATTAATAAAAACTAGACAGTTTATTGTAAAAGTTAAGAAGAGAGAAGCATTTCTTTTATTGATTAAGTAAAAATTAAACCTACTCTACGCAGTAAGAAAATGCTTAATAAACTTGCTTTTGAACGCTACTAAATTCCGACAGTCTCTGATGTCACTGGGTAGGGTATTCCACAAGCGCGAGAGCGAGATTGTGTATGATGATGAATACGATGATGTCTTATGTGTTGGTATGGCTAGTATGTATTTAGGACTAAATTAAAGAAGTACCTAATTTCTCACGCCTTCTATTCTGTAGGTGAATTCATGACATTCAATAACGCTTCATGAAATTGGTACTAAAGCTACGTGTTGTACTAGTAGACTATATTGTAAATCTCTTCTGTATATATTTCATCTAGACTGTGACTATAAATTAAGACTTTATAATAGTATTAAGTTTTTTGACTTGTTCTATATTCTAGCTGTGAAGCAATGTATGAATACCATGGAATGTTAATAAATACAATACAATACAATACAATACAATACAATACAATACAATAATTGGTGTCACTTATGAAGTTCAAACCTGTCTTCGAACAGTGTTAATTAAATAACAAACAAGCCTTCAGCAATCTGCTTTCGGATCCAACGAAAATACTAATTCGATCTCACTAATTCTTTAAAGTTGCTATTTTGGACCTAGCCGAAATATTAATACACTCTTACTAATAAAATTTATTATACTACTACAGTAGAACCCCGATTATCTGTCACCCTATTAACCGATTGGCGGATTATCCGACTGTCTATTTCTCGCTCTTCTTTTTCTTCAGAAATAAATAACTTATATGAAGTACTGTTTTGTGCAAGTAGGTTCTACATAATATGTTTTTGCTAGAGTATTATTACAAGCCTTTATCGTTACAAAACATTGCCTACTGTTCAAATTGCCGTTCTATAAATATAACTTGTATATAAAATGTCTTCCACGGATGATAACAGAAAACGTGTTGTGCTAAGTATCGAAAAAAATGGAAATAATTGAATGGTTTGAGAAAGAGAAACTGTGGCTCATCTCGCAGCAGAATACGAGATTGGAGTTACAACTGAGACTTCTTTTATTCATATCTTTCCTGAGACAGTCATTACAAAGGGCTTCCTTACTCCTTAAGAACCCGTCGTTGACAACCAGACTTAAATTGTGAACTTCTGATCCACTACCTAGCGAGTTAAATACAAGACCATGGAGGAAATTACAAAATCTTTCATGGTACGGATTATCCGATTTTTTCGATCAACCGTTCAGTCCATCCTCTTCATTACCACGGATAATAGAGGTTCTACTGTTCTTTTCATGCAGCCTATATGCTACTGTAGTCAGTCACTAAACTTTAGCTGCGCTGTTTCAGAGGCGATAATAATTCTAGAACGTTCAAATATAGTCCCACTGATTCTTATGTCTGTAGGCCTATTATTCCGGACCAGTTAGTATGCTAATTTGGCGCAATAGACCGTTCGACTTTGGTCTCACTAATTCTTCAGCGGTACTAACCAATCAGAATGGTGATTAAGCCTCATAATCCCTAGAAATTTTGCCTCGCTAATCTTGCAGCAGTACTGTTCAGTCGAAATGCCAATTAGGCGTCCGGCCCATATGCTGTACGAATTTGGCCTCAGCAATTCTTCAGCAGTACAGTCCAGCCAAAATGCTAATCGACCCCATAAACCATAAGAATCTACCCCATTGATTTTTAGTAGGTTATTTTACGACGCTTTATCAACAGCTTAGGTCGATGGCATTTAAGTGTGCTTAAATGCGACAGGCTCATGTCCGTAGATTTACTGGCATGTAAAAGAACTCCTGCGGGACAAAATTCCGACACATCCGGCGACGCTGATATAACCTCTGCAGTTGCGAGCGTCGTTAAATAAAACATAACATTCAACAGCTTAGGTTATTTAGCGTCTGAATGAGATGAAGGTGATAATGCCGGTGAAATGAGTCCGGGATCCAGCACCGAAAGTTACCCAGCATTTTTTCATATTGGGCTGAGGGGAAACCCCGGAAAAAGCTTCAACCAGGTAACTTGTCCCGACCGGGAATCGAACCCGGGCCACCTGGTTTCGCGGCCAGACGCTCTAACCGTTACTCCACAGATGTGGCCTGTCGCATTGGTCCTATAACAGTATTATTCCTGACATAACCTTAATGCTAATTCTTCCCACTTCGGAGAGAGCCAATATCTTTTTTTTAATGGGTTATTATACGACGCTGTATCAGCACCTCAGGTTATTTAGCGTCTGAATGAATTGAAGGCGATAATGCCGGTAAAATGAGTCCAGGGTCCAGCACCGATAGTTACCCAGCATTGTCTCATATTTGGTTGAGAAAAAACCCAGGAAAAACCTCAACCAGGTAACTCAACCGGGATTGGAACGTGGGTCACCTGGTTTCGCGGTCACAAGCACTAACCGTTACTCCACAGGTGTCAACGAGCCAATATCAGATCACAAATACTATTCCAGTTCCAGTCAAAATATTAATACAGCTCTATTGACTGTATGAATTCGGATCCAGAATCCTTCAGTAGCACTATTTCTTTTATATTTTGGTTATTTAACGACGCTGTATCAACTACGAGGTTATTTAGCGTCGATGGAATTGGTGATAGTGAGATGATATTTGGCAAGATGAAGCCGAGGATTCGCCATAGATTACCTGACATTTGCCTTACGATTGGGGAGAACCTCGGAAAAAACCCAACCAGGTAATCAGCCCAAGCGGGGATCGAACCCGCATCCGAGCGCAACTCCGGATCGGCAGGCAAGCGTCTTAGTCAACTGAGCTACGCCGGTGGCTATACCTTGACCAAAACTACTTCCGACTTGACAGCTTACAAGGAAGGGGAAGCAGTGTTGTCATGTTGCCCATCTTTCGTGTAAGCGACTGCTCTGCCGATAGAGTGCAGTAATGAACGGCTGACACGAACACAATATTTCTAACCAATTTGTTGAACACTAGGCATTAAAATTTGTGTACACTATTATTTTTATTAGTCTATTATTATTAGTAGTAGTAGTAGTAGTAGTAGTAGTAGCAGCAGCAGTAGTAGTAGTAGTAGTAGTAGTAGTAGTAGTAGTAGTAGTAGTAGTAGTAGTAGTAGTAGTAGTAGTAGTCTTCAATGTAATACCGTTAGAAAAGCGTCGAAAGGACTGTAAACTGTAACAACAGGTTTAAATTTAATACGAAGCCTTTACTTTTATGAGTGCCGATATTTTTCAGTGTAATATTGTTAGAAAGGCGTTGAAAAAAATTGTAAACTGTAAAAATATTTATGATTAAAAATCTACACGGCCTTTCCCTTTTCCAATATCGATAACAGTGCTCTTATTAATTTTAACACAAGCAACAGTTCTCATTACGACTTGCGCCAAAGGTGAAAGAGGCCCGCCATTATCTTTTTCCCTCTCAAAATACTCTTACACTACACACCCTCTCTCGCGCTTGACTCTTTAACGGGGCTCCTTGTCCAATATTCTTTGTTCTCCGCCTGCCTTTTCTTCCTTCCGACATTGCACAAGGCACCTGTTTAGAAAATCTCGCAGAAACTAGAAAACGCACACACTTCATCAATAACAACGAAGATAATACGTGTAATATAATTTAAACACAATAATATTATCGATACACTAAAACAATAATGTAACTAAATAGGCTAATATTTTTATTTCCCAACATAAGTTGAATAATTATATGATAGAAAATTTGTTATTAAATTGTGTAAATATTGTGTATTATCATTATTTGTGAATGTATCAGTTTTAAGATTAAGTTTATGTACTTTTGAACTATTAATAAATAATATCAATATATTAAAGGAATATTTTTAATTCACACAAAGCACGCGCTAACCAGCCAACTCAGTCATTCCGGGCACTGTATTCACCACTAGGCCGTGGTATTCAAGTGCATCTTGTAAACATAGACACGGCAACACCGTCCCGTTACCATGGTTACCGTGATTGGTTGATTTGAATGGTTGCCATGGTAACAAGCTGAAGGCGCCATTTATCAGGTCGCAACTAGTTTGGGACAGACCATAGTAGCAGTGAACATTCTAATACGATCCCATAGGCTGTAAGAATTCGGATCCATTAATGCTTCGGCAGTAGGTCTACTATTTGAGAACCATTCAATCTATTAATATGACCATATAAATTGCCCGAATTCGAACCCAGTAATCATTCAGCAGTACTATTTCCGATCCAGTCAAAATTACATTGCGGCCACATAAACTACTGGAATACGAATCCACTGGTCCTTCAGTTTATTATTTCAGATCCAGTCAAAATTCTAATACGGACCCATAAACTGTAGACATTCATATCCACTTATATTTCGGCAGCACTGTTTCAGATCCAGTCAAAATATTAATAAGACCGTATAAACTGCCCAAATTCGAACCCACTAATCCTTCAGAAATAGTGTTACAGAGTTAGTCAACATTCTAATACTGCCCATAACTATCCAAATTCGGATCCACTAATACTTCAGCATTACCATTTCAAATCAGGCAAAACGTTAATACGGTCGTAAACTGTACGGGCTGTATTCATAGACATTTTTAGCGCGGGCTTTCGGTGGATTATCAGCGTTTTTCGTATTCATAAACCAGTGTTAGCGATAGGATATGATTTGAATTCTGTACTAGTAACCAGTGGATAGCCGGGGCTAGCTTAGTACGCTCGTAGCGCGTGCTGCGAAATGTCTATGAATACCACCCTACGTGTTCGAACCCACTAATCCTTTAGAAATGTACGTCAGAGCTCATGACGGTACTTGCCATCACCTGCATGTTTTTCATGTGAAGACGTAAACAGGATCATAAAATAGGATTATGTGAAACAATGTTCTGCAATGAGAGACTTTAATGCTAAATCGATAGGAGAACTTTCTTGGGAAGTACGAAGTCGAGTGACTTTGTTGTCAAGTTCCTGACCATTAAAATGACTGACTGACTAACTAACTAACTAACTAACTAACTAACTAACTAACTAACTAACTAACTAACTAACTATTTCAAATCCAGTCAAAATGCTAATTCAGCTAAAAAATAATAATATTGAACTGCCCCCCATTTAGGGTAGCCCTTACGGACTCAGTATATCCTCAAAAAAATTATATACATATATAGATATTAAATTTTAAAAAAGGGAAACAAAGAAAAAGGCGTGAAAAATTACAATTGCTATTAATGTGGTACCATGTGATTAATTAGGATTCGGCAGAATTTTTTAACACAATTATCACAGTGTCATCCCTCAGAGATGTTGGCAGAGCAAACTGCCGCCGAAATTCTTCCAAAAAAGCTGGTATAGTCCCTCGAGCACCTATGAGCAAGCCGAATACCTCAACGTGAATTAAGGCACATTTCAGCTTGAAATAGTTGACTGTAGGCTCATAGATCGACTTCTTCTCAAGGAGGACCTCGGCTGACTGATGACATTCTATTTCAGAACGTATCGTGGGGTCCACAATGATGCGCTGTTTAGTGTCAGCATTGTACGATAGAGTATCTACTCGTCTCGTTGACCCATTTTTAGCTAGACAGGAGATTTCTTCTTGTACTATCCAGCCCTTATTTCTTAATGCGGCAGCAATTTTGGATCTTACAAGATGATGTCTAAGAGTCCCTCAAGTCCCTGTTCACAGAATCCCAAGACGTGTGCTAAAGTTTCAATCTCCGGGCAGCCATGTCTGCACCGTCTAGAGATCTGGCGGGAACGGAACGAACAGCTGCTAAATTTGCTGTCATTTTCAGGCTAGATATCCATTCACTAGTCAAAAGTCCTTTCTTGTTTGCAATCCAACTGTTAGCAGCTGTTACTTACTATACATCTCAACGCCTTTTCCCCGTCCTGAAAGGGTCTTCCATGATCCATATTCACGACCTCGCAATTCTTCTTCAACTGTACGAATTCAGATCCACTAGCCCTAATACTTGAACAGTGCTATTTCAATCCAGCCAATCCCATAAATTTTACGATTTCGGGCCCACTAATCTTTTAGCAGTATTATTTCAGATGCAGCCAAAATGCTAATTCTGCCCATAAACTTACTATAGAAATTCGAACCCACTAATCTATGAGCAGTACTTTTTCATGCCAAACCATGATACATGCTATTTTGACGCCATAAATCAACAAACCTTTGCTTCCAGTTTCACAGAAACGTACGAAAGTCAGCATAAAAATGAGGTGTTAGGTATTTAAGTATATTTAGGACATAGTACACTTGTAATGGAATTGTGCTTGCTTATTGATTTCATTGTAACCACTTTCTACATCACGAAAGCCATTTCACTCGCTTCCTCTGCTTTTAATAAGTGTACGTTGTTATCAAGAGTTTTCCTTCTCAGTGAGTTGCACTTCTTCCAGCTCAGTACACCCCATTATCTTTGACTTCATCGGACTGCTCATCACTTGCGGTTTCACGTTCACGTCCACTTTCAAGAAACATTAACATCCGTCCTTTGAATGCCATTCGCTAGAGCTTTGTGAGGCCCTGCAACAGTACAGCGTTCTTCCGTGTAACACTGTCACGAAAGAACTCGTAACGATGAACTGGGAGCTATATTATAAGATATTACTGGAATCAATGCCTGATTCTTTCAGTGAGAAACCTTCAGCTAAGTTACTGAGTTATGTCTGACCCTGATATGTGTGAGAAAAATGTTCCTGTTGTATATTTTGAGGTACTATTGTACAGGGACATCATTTTATTTTTACTTCAATTTTTATTGTACCTGAGTTTTTGAATGTACTTCACTCCCACCCCTTCTACTAGTAAACTTCCAACCGTTCACGACACAGAGCCGAGGGCGCGTAAGCAGTACTGAGTGAGTACAGTACGTTCCAGAAATATGTTCGCGTTTTCCAGTGACGAAAGAGCTTTCAATATTGAATCATATTTTCGCACAGGTACTGTCGTCCGTTTGCATACGTCGCATCCCGGTTTCCCCCACGTGCTTCTGTTCGCTCCTCTGTAAAGTCTAGTAGCTGGGCTGTTTTAGCTCTTTTCTGAGAACATTAATTTCTGTTAGGAATTGGATGTCTACGTAATATTACACAAGTATTTAAAATAACTTAAATAAAAGGGTCTCGTTAAGTAATTAACTGTCACGTGATTCCCTCCCCCCTTTCTACGACCCTGCGACAAAACCACTTGAACGGACAGTAGATAGCATTTCTGAGTAATTTTATCTTTTCGGGTCGGGCAGAAGTGAAGATTGAATTTACAGTACATAAGGTACTCTTTTATAGAGTAGGTATAGAATATTTCAACATGAGTTACTCGTACGAAGGACGAAACTGGTAATTGGAATTAGGTACAATAGTCTATAGTGTGATAATATGCACAAAAGAACTGAAGCCTGTATCGAAATGAACGGCCACCATTTTCAAAAATGTGTTTAAATATCCATATTATGATTATTTTTCAATTTAACTTCGTTCTCTATATTGTACGCTAATGTGCTGTAGACAGTATAATATACACTGCATAATGAATACGTTTGCATGGATAGCTCAATTCGTGAGTAAAAACACTAAGTGTTAATACTGTACTGTATTTTGATTAAACAAAAATCGTAATGAAAATTATCAAACTCAAAATTGCGATATTTCCTAGTTTACGTAAATGGATGAACTACTTTTCTTCCCTCCTATACCTACTCCAGTCATGGAAGGGGTAGCAAACTGTGTTTCCTGTTTCAATCGTTAATAGAAAGGTATAGCCAGATTAATATTAAAAATGTTAGTAAAAATAAAATGATTTCCCTGTATTATGTTACTGAAGATTGCGAGTCGGCTATAAACAACTTCAATCAGCGTATAACACCAAGAATAGTGGACAAGGACTTGGAGCTGCTAGTATTTCACCCTGGCAGGAAATCGTGACTTTACAAAGCAGTAATAATAATAATAATAATAATAATAATAATAATAATGATAATAATATAATAATGTTCTCATAATCTTTATAATACTTTTCGATTACAGCGATATTTTACTACTTAATTAATTTATTATTCCCAGAACATTAATTTTACCAGCAATCGAAAAGTATTGGGAATAAATTTGAATAAGGAACAAAAAAAAGTTTCCTTCCCAGCAGGATTCGAACCACGAAAGTCTAATGGTCTTACTAATAAACCGTGTATAGTTTTTATACGAGACTTATGCAGCGTTGAAACAGAAAACGTTACTAATAAACCATGCATATATGTATAAACAATCTGTAACTATATAATGGGAATTGCTTTGCAGTAGTTATATACACGAAACCCCTTGTTTAAGCGTTGTATATAGAGAAAAAATGGCCGCCCCTCTAACAGCTGTTCGTATCGACTGTCATTTTATGATGATGGATGCCTTGTAACCACACAAGAACACACCAAAGAGCACAGAATAAGTAGAATAATATTGCTGTAGCTTGTTCTCTTTGACCAAAATATAGTGTGGTAATCGATCAGAGCCAGTTGTACTATCGATTCTTAACACGGCACACTAGAGCGCTCTATCGGATGAAATAAAGAATCTCAGATATTCTATTACCTTTCGTAATGAAGTAGTGACGAAGCTATGACGTAGCTGTGTAACAGTTATACTGTTATACACGACGTATGTAGTGATTATCAGTAAGGAATTTACACACGACTTATAAACGAGCTACTCATTGTATAAGTATAAGAGAGTTAAACGTCTGTATATAGAGTTCTTATTAGTAAGACCGTTAGTTACCAGTCTATCATTCTCTGGAGTGAACAAGGCTCTGAAATCAGCTACAAGGGTCGGTCCAGTTTTTTGCCACTACTGTAAACAAATGATAAATGACTGTAGTAAAAAAAGTCTCCTTGGCAACACATAGCCATGTAGGATACAATGGGTGCATCAGCAGGCTTGTATCTATAATATCATTCGATTATTTAACAAAATTAATATTATTATCGGTTAGAAATTTAAGTTAAGTTGTTGGATTGTACCTCGAAACGCTTTGAATGTGAACTTTAATTGTTATGAGTTTCTGAATTGATTAAAGTTGCTACAGTTGCTACCAAGCTGACATTATCTAACAGATGTGTCATTATGTTCTTTCATTAATAACTAAAAATTAAGGATTTTCGGACACATGTTTATATGAACTTTTTTTTTCTTGTTTTGTTGTGAGAAACATGCTCCCAAGATTTGTCAAATTATTTTTGAAACATCCTGTATAACTCGTATACACTCACATTCGATTTGAAAAAATATGAAATAAATATTCGAATGCTAAAACATCTTCATTCTTAAACCATATGGAGTAGATTTATATCTTACCTACAAATTACTACTACTACTACTACTACTACTACTACTACTACTACTACTACTACTACTACTACTACTACTACTACTGCTGCTGCTGCTGCTGCTGCTGCTGCTACTGCTACTACTACTACCACTACTACTACCACCACTACCACCACCACCACCACCAGTCTAATAATTATGTTAGAGACAGGCAGAATATGAAATTTCATATTCTAAAAAACCGTTCCTGCTAACGGTATGGGAACAGGAATTTTCAGGATTCATTTTATGTAAAATGGAATTAACACCAACAAAATCTTCACATTTCATAATGGTTTAAAATAATTTTCATATTTCATAAAGATCTTCATATATTTTCATATTTTGTTAGATTTCTCTTCTCTTTAATGTTTATATAATTACCATTTTAATCCATTCTCCAGTATGGAATTTTAGAGTGGGGACATGCATGTATTTCTAATCTCACTCCACTAATACTTATTCAGAAAAGAATAATTAAAATATGCCTTAATAAACCAATTGATTACTCATCCCAGCTTTTGTTCACTGATTTTAATGTTTTGAAAATTAAACAGATTTGTTATATTGCCTTATTAATCTTCATACATAAAAATCGTAATCAATTCAAATTGTATCATCATAAATATGGAACTAAAAGATCCGATTTTATACGACTAGAGGAACCAAAGTGTTTCACAAGCACAGCTCTGAGCCATGGTACCTACTTTGGTCCAAGGTTATACAATAAAATAATTGATAATTACCCAAATTTGGAAAATTTTAGTATCATAAATTTAAAAACAGCGTTAGGAATTTAATTTTTAAAGAATATATATTGATTTAATACGTTTATGCTCGACCATGCCGAAATGTAGTAATTATACACCTGGTAGTGGCCCTTTAATGCACCTCATTAAAGTACACCTATTCATTATAGTTCAGTTGTTCAGCCAATGAGAAATCACCATTGTACTATTATAAAACCGCAAGTATCGAATCTTTTCGGATATGCAGTCGAAAGATAATTAGCGAAAAGTCACGGAGGCTGGAAATCCAATACTGTCGCAGAAGGTTATGTTCTGTTACTATAATAATTAGCGTTAATTGTAAATAATATTCAAATAAATTCAATTTGTCATCTCGTTTTTCAATTCTAAACCAATTTCCAGATAATATCAATATTAATGTTCATGTTATTCTCTAGATTGTATCAAGGTCAATGACATTCGTCCCTCAGAAAAAATCAATACTTTCGCGTCTGTGCACATCTCACAATTTAGAAGGTCAGTTCCGCTCTTCACTTAGATAACCATAACATGAATACTTATGAATAATATCAAGTTAGAAATATGGTCGAGCATAAAAAGTTGTATGAAACTTGCCTATAGGTGTAATTAAGACGCTCGTATGAAAATTATGAAACGAGCGCACGACAATCCATGGAGGGCCAAGGCCGACCAGCCGGCTGCTGGCCTAATGTCCACATGCCTGAGCAGAGGTGAACGATCACTGAACCAATACGAGGGTATCATGTGGTTAGTTCGATGATTCTTCCAGCCGTTATTGCTGGTTCGTGAAACTGGATTTCACAACCTATTGTAGCGTCCCAAATTCATCACGATGCTGGATGGGCACCGGACCTACAAACTGACCGAAAATTTTATGAGAAAATTTCTTCCCCACGAAGATCTGAACCAGAGCTATTCCGCAACGCGAGTGCAGGCATGACGCTTTACACCAGGCCTGCACAAACGGCGCTCATTGAGCCGGCCGCTCTTTCAGAGCGGGAGAGCCGTCTAACAGCTCGACGGAAAGGTGTGTCGGAATGACGTAGGCCTACTATAGATAGAGGATAGTCCACGCAGCTATCTGGTGTAGTATGTATTATCAGTAGCTATTTCACTTTGCCTATCTACGGCTACATAATGGAGGAATGTAAAAGACGGAAAAGTGATCATCAGACAAATTCCTTCAATATTGCATGGGAAAATGCTTATTTTTCACAGCAGCCGGAGTAAATACTTAGGGTCGATTTCTAAAACGAGGTCTAGACCACGGCCATGGCTTTAAACCGCGTTTGGGTTTATAAAACGAGGTCTTTTTCATTTTTCTGAGCCACGGCTAGAAACCATGGTCTGAAGCAGAGACCACGGCTGGGGTAGGTTTAAAATCAAGGCTTCATGTATACAATATGGAGGTAGTAAATCAGCTGGATGACTATCAAAGGAAAATTTGTGTCTATGAGTATTAAATCTCTGGATTAGTGATGAGAGACAGGAATAATCCTTTGTAACTATATAACGACGATAATTTCAGGTAAATATTTCGATTTTCGAAGAAATCAACGAAAAATTAAGCAAGAATGCTAAATAATTATCTGCAACGAAATGCAAGAGGCGATATGTTGACAATTTTTTTACACCTTCTTGTTGTTTTAGGGAAGTAAGATATAATACTTTATATTAATTATACCTTTATGCTTATAGGACGATAGCCTATATCTTAATTCTTAGTCTTTACAGTAGTTTTGGACATTTAATTTAATACTCGAAAATGTTATGGGCCTACAAGAATATGAAGCAAACGTGATTTTGTCTTATTTTAAGTTTTATGCTACTGGGGCTTTCCACGTTGTACTAGCCTATTGTATGTGAAAACAGAACCATACTACATTTTAGTTTCAATTGAAATTTTAATCCAGTTAATATTTAGGTTATTAATTCCTTAGAGCCGGGTTTTCAGGTTGTTAATGTTGGTAGTAGTTATGAACAAACGATAAACTAAAACATAAACTCTCGACTTGTGCTAATTATTTGGGTAACAGCCTATCATTCTGGTACTTAAAATCTGTTCCCTATTAAATACTAAAATGCTAGTATTTTAAACGCACGTATATTCCCTAAATATAACAATACCTTAGCTTAGAACAAAAGAACGTGACTTACTGCAATTCAATAAAAATATTAATCCCGATGTTCATGTATTTCTAATATTGATTGTTTACAGGAGTAAAAATCGATTCTTAGCTGCGTTGCCATATATAAAACACACGAACCTCAGTTTCTTCTCAAGCCGCGTCTCGACTTCGTTTTAGAAATCACATAAGGATTCAGACCTCGATCACGGTTTAAAAGCCGAGGTTTGGAACCACGATTTCGTCCCTCTTTTAGAAATCGACCCTTAGTGTCTTATCTGCCACAGAAGTTTGAAAGAAAGAGGAAAACATAATATAATGCGTCATTACTAGTCCACACATACAAATACGATGGTTTTGTTGGCGAAGATCGCAGTAAAACGGTTCAGGAGTTGAAAGTTGCATTATTACATGAGTTAGGGTACATTAGAATTGATTAATCTTCAATAATTTAAATATCTCTCTTCTCTTCTTGTTCATATGTTGAATAAGTTGCGGGATTTCAGTCGTAAACTTACACTTTTCGTAACTCAGTTTCGGGAAGGTAATATGGTTCACTTTCCAACCTAAACTTTCTCGTGATGAAACCATGTTCAACGATTACGTAAAGGTAAAAAGGTAAAGGTATCCCCGTCACACGCCATGAAGGTACTTGGGGGGCATGGAGGTAGAGCCCCATGCTTTCCATGACCTCGGCACTAGAATGAGGTGGTGTGGTCGGCACTACGCTCCGACCGCCTTTTACCCCCGGGAAAGACCCGGTACTCAATTTTATAGGAGGCTGAGTGAACCTCGGGGCCGTTCTGGAAGTTTGGTAACGAGAAAAATGCCGTCACCACTTGGGATCGAACCGCAGACCTTCCAGTCCGTAGCCACCTGCTCTACCAACTGAGCTACCCGGCCGCCGATAAACGATTATGTGCAAATATTAATTGAAATTCAAAATGAACTTAATTCTAGGTTCCAAGATCTTGTCTTAATTGGAAAGAAGTTTAAAGTTATCATAATACATTCTTTCAAAACCAGTTGAAACAGTGTCATAGGATTTACATCTTGAACTTATTGATCTTCAGTGTGACCTAAGGGTTAAAAATCATTTGAATAATACTACTAGCCTGGTTGAGTTTTACAAGGCTAAACCACAGCAATAATAACCACGACTACACAGGCTGGCTGTGAAAATGATTGCTATGTTTAACTCAACATTTGTATTTGTGAGCAACTGTTTTCTTTAATCAGCTTTAATAAAGACAGACATCGAACATCTGTAACTGATGTATCATTACGATCAGTATTGTTCCTTTCAGCTGCCAACAGCATCAAACCTCGTTTTGATGTAATGATAAATAAAAATATAACAAAATGATATTGTATATTTAAGTAGCTGTAGAATTTCTATTCGTCCACCTCTGCTTCGGTATGTGGCCATGAGGCCAGCAGCCGGCTGGTCGATCTTGACCTTTCGTGGGCTGTAGCGCCACGGATTATTATTATTATTATTATTATTATTATTATTATTATTATTATTATTATTATTATAGAATTTTATTATTTCTCTAAAATAAATATTTCTTTATTAATTAATAATAGTCCAAAATAGTTTTGTAAACACTGAACTGGTATTAATTTCATGAACACTCGTACTAGTACTTCCTTTTGTGTACATTTTGTACGAGATCACCCCTTCTTCCAGTCCACCCTATACTGAGCGCAGCTAATATCTGCATTCCGCTCATGAGCTGTGAGCCGGCTCGGAGAGCGCAAACCTTGTGCAGGCCTGGTTTAGACGACGATGCTACAGCGCAAGATTTATAAATTAGTACTTACAACCTCAATTATAGACATTATATTTAGTCCTTGCCTCCTTTCGTTGGTTCAAAGCTGTGGAGTAACGGCTAGCATGTCTGACCGTGAAATGAGCGGGCCCACGTTCAAATCCTGCTTAGGACAAGTTACATGGTTGAGACATTTCCGATGTTTTCCCTCAACCAATTGAAGCAGACTCATTTCGCCGTCATAATTACACTTCCCTGCTTTCATCATAATCTTCGTTCTTTCTCATATTTCGGACTTGCGTCCGAAGTAGAATATGCTGGATGCTGTGTTATGTGGTCATTAGCTGTTGGGGCTCTCACCTGGATTCATGGTAGCTCGCAGAACTGGGTTTGAGGGACTGCAGTGGTGCTACGTGGAAAGGTAAAAGGAATTCCGCGGGCTGTAGGGGAGCTCGGGGGTGGCCCGCAGGGAATCTGTAGCGCTAGGAGTCTTAGGGCATGCACGTAATATACCTTCTCTCTATTCCTTTGCACAGAACATTCTTGTACTCATCATCTTTCAGCATATCGATTCCACATCTTTCGAATTCTCTCCCTGACTGTGTCAGAGACTGTCTGTGATGAAGTTTGTTGGAATAACTTCTATTGGAGTGCGTTGTAGATGGGTTAATAAAAGACCTTTAAGTCCTTTAAACAACCAAGGGCTGCAGGTACTTAAGTTTATTAATCAATCTTGAAATACAAGGCGTAGTACAAATGATGAAATGAAATGAAATAATAATAATGATAATAATAATAATAATAATAATAATAATAATAATAATAATAATAATAATAATAATAATTCAGCGATCGCCGCGCCGTTGTATAGACTTGCGCCAGTGACGCTACGGTGATCTTGAAGTCCGCGTGATTCGCGTCTATTCGATGGCGTACCCACGCCGTGGCCAGTGCGTGGCCAGTGGACTTTGACTGATAATCTTTTAGCCATTAACCCCAGTACATGCATGACTCAAACTATAATCTCTAGGTCAAGTCTGCACGAATTATGAGGATGGAATACATTTTAGATTTACAGTATTAATAATGTTACTCTAAACATTAAGTAAATTCATACCAATTATAATCATACCAATTAAAATCACACCAATTATGTACCTACAGAACGTAGGCACTTACCACATGATATCAAAATTCAAATCTAAATTACAGAATCACATTCCAGTTCATGGAATTGCTTGTTAAACACAGTTTCGAGTTAACCCATAACACATAATATTCTAACTGTGCTAATAAGTCCGATTGTCAGTTTTACCCTTAATATGTAATGTGTTTGTTATTATCAGCCTTCGAGACTTGGGATCCGATACAATAACTTTACTGTGCATGTACTATAGGTTATTGACTCGCTGCAGGTAGTGAAATGTAGAGATGTGTTGAGGTAACAACGTTGCTATTTAGAATAGAGTACGGTAGTATGGGGAAACACACATATGTACATTCTGCAAGTAAATATACATTACACAATGACAATGTCAAAAGAATGTGAAAAGCACTTATTCTCCTGTCTTTTATAAGCATTTTTGTTTACTTATACACAGTGTTGATGGTGGAAATAAACATGTATCAATTTTAATTTCTTCATTTATCTTATTGGTCGTCTTTAGGAAGTGCAGTTACAGTACCGAATTGCAATGTACTACAAGATAAATTCTCAGTGACTCAAACAACGTAAATCTTTTTCGCGTATCTGCCAAACTCAGTTTGTACTGTGAAAAGCTGCGCTCTATGTCGCATGACGTGATAGAAGCAAAACGAAAAAAACCTAACATCATTGCAGTCTCTAAGAGACAGTCCTTTATTCTAGGGTGACTCTATGTGCTGTTTATATTACACAATGTTCCATATCCGTTATTATTACATAAAATTGATTTCCACTTCTGTTTTACACGTTCAGTAACCGGTGTACTTGGTGTCTCATTAATTCTCCGTGCCATTTCCTCAACTAATTTGAGGGCTTCCGGCATCTCTTGCTCTGACTTTTCTAACCGTGTAATAGTTTCAGACACAGTTTGAAAATAGGTTTGTACGAAAACCAAATTATTCATCATAACCTTGAAATCCAGAGCGTTTTCCTTTGGGTATTTGTTGGCATTCATTCTACAGTACCCCCACCCACTGTTCGGTTTACCACCACACCACGTCTAATATATACAGTCGCGAAGCTTTGGGTGATTTTTTGCATTTCTCGCGATAGTTGCTAGCCGCTTGGAGCGCTGTGAGTACTAGGAACAATAGACTGTGTCACTGCCATCGTGATCTAATACAGGCCGTAAGGCAGACCATGTGACTCGCTTAACCCGATCACGAAGGGCGGCTTTTCAACCATATAAATTAGTTGGAATGCATAAAGAGTAACATATATTTCTTTCAAAAGTAGTGTAATTGCATTAATAACATTTAAAACAATGATTATGAGACATTTCAGACATAATTCACTTGAGAGTTAAGGTTTAACATCATTTTTGGTGTGTAAATTACGTTGTTCGTATGTGTAATACCTGCCTTTATTTCGATTAAATATTGCGAAATTCTTGTACATTAATTTATGCACGATTCAATGATTTTCAGTTGCATTGCACGGATATTTAGATATGTTGAAATTATAGGTTATTTTTACTGTCCCAGTTGCCCCTTTCTGTCTAATTTTAGTGGTCTCCAATGCCCTGCCATTACATATGCACCGGAATATTATGTCGCATGAAAAGTATAGGTTATGTTTACTATATTTAACTTATAATCGTATATTCGCAATTATACATTATAATTAAACATATTGTCATGTATGATACCCCTCACATTCAATTTGTCTTTATTTTAATACTACAATTGAGACTGAATTACAGTATTTATCTACAATCTAAGAGACGAAGTAACACAATCGTATGTACACTAATTTCATAGGAGTGGTATAGTAAATTTTCTGTGTACAATTAAGAAAAATAAATGTGCTAAATTAAAATCACAATGTAGATTCTTTTTATTAAACCTCAAAATAGCTTCAATTCTTAACTTAAAATGTTAATGCGAACAGATTATGTTAACATGTAAAATTCTATTCACATTGAAATAACAGTTTTATAATTATTTCTGCAACAAATTATGCAGCAAGAAGTACACGAAACTGATGGATACATTATACTAAATAAAACTTAGCAATGATACGTCATAAAGTTATAATATAATATTTCACTGAGCTCCATACACTGAAATAGAAAACTCGAACATACATTACGGCGGTCCAGATCGAAAAGGCATTGATGTGCCGTATTTCGTATTGTTGTGAAAAGTTGTGTAAACTGTGAAATGTTTGTTATCGGTTGTAATAACTGTAAATGGCTAAAATACAATAATTTGAATAATAAGACAAGGAGACGTTTGTTGTACTATATATTCTAAGAAAAAGAGGTCAGAGTTAGCCTTCTTCCGAAAGATCCAGGAAGGTGAGTTTATAAAATATAATACATGCTTTATGACAATAATATATGAACCTTATGTATTTCGTATTTGAATAGTGGAAGGAAGGTGTTAATTTTTTCAAAAGAACACGATATCGAAAGGACAATACATTTTATCGTCTGCTGGGGAAAGAGTCTGTGATAGTAGCGATCCTGGTGGCTAGCAGCTATCTATGGATGCATATTTCAACTGTTTATGTTTGCATATTTAGTACGTATTGAGCTTCGTGACTGTATATACTAGACTGTGACCATAGTGAGTACGCCGTTGTGCGCATTTTCCACTGAACTGCTCTTTCGGGTCCGAAGTCTCGAAGCCTTGTTATTATTGAATGACGTTAAATATCGAATGAGCGGTCGAAACCTCTGGAACCGAGATGTTTAGCGAACTGAGCACATGAGGATTCGCTATGGAATTACCTAACATTCGCTTTAAAGTTGGGAAAGTCTCTGAATAGAACTCATCTACGCCGGATTGTAGTCCGTGTCCGAGCGCATCTACAGACGTACAGACTTGCTAGGCAAGGACATTATTTTAAGTCGGCTGTGCATTCGACTGATGGGAACGATGGACACGCCAGGCCTGGGGCGAGGTCTGAAGCTCAGTCCAGCAACTTGTTTGTTATCGGGGTATTTCCGCCGCTTTGTCGGGGTTGTGAAAGGGGTCAGCGGGACAGGATGTGGACCAGCAGGTCAAGGTGCTTTCACCGGTCCCGTTGGGACGGACAGCCGGTCCGCACGCTCGTATAATCTTAAATTTGCGTCCGAGAAGTGAAATTCCGGTCTTTCCCTCCTAATCAGTGCTTTATGACTGCTATGCGGTTGTATTGTGAAGGTCGGAGTGACTTCATTGCTGTGGTAATGAAAGATTGCTGGATTTGGCGTGCTGAAATATTCGGAAGGCCGTGAAGTCGACCCTAAAGACCGGATTTCTCGAATAAGATTTAGGTGTTTACCTCGGTACTTCTTTATTATTATGGAAATAAATATTTGAGAAAAACCATACAGTTTCCATACAAATTTTCTTTCCTTTCAATTTATTGATCACATCTATATATGATTTGAACTGGTAATGGAAATTACGGGAAAGCGGCTGAACGGATTTTAATAAATGAGCCTTCATTTTGAAGCTTGGAATCCAAAGTTTTTCAGAAAAAAAAAGTAGTTTTCAGTGAAATGTCAATTTTTCAACATAATTTTCCTATTTTCTAAAATCCATCTGTCGTCAGTAACTAATTGCTTTTCAGAAGAAAACAAAACACACACTACAGTAAACAATATTACACGAAGGCCATGATCTGCAAGAATGCTGACATATTTAGATCTCAAATTAAATTACTAAAAATAATTTACAGATCTGATTCTGTGGTGTGTAATTTTCTGAATATACATTGAATAATATAGGCCGCAAGACAGACCATGTGACTCACTTAACCTGATCACAAAGGGCGGCGTTTCAATCATATAAATTAGTTGGAATGCATAAAGAGTAACATATATTTCTCTAAAATGTAGTGTAATTACAGTAATAAAATTTAAAACAATGATTATGAGACACTTCAGACATAATTCACTTGCGAGTTAAGGTGTAATATTATTTTTGGTGTGAAAATTACGTTGTTCGTATGTGTAATACCTGCCTTTATTTCGATTAAATATTCCGAAATTCTTGTACATTCATTTACGCACGATTCAATAATTTTCAGTTGCATCGCACGGATATTTTAATATGTTGAAATTACAGGTTATGTTTACTGTACCAGTTGCCCCTTTCTGTCTAATTTTAGTTGTCTCCAATGTCCTGCCATTACATATGTATGTTATGTCATATGGAAATTATAGATTATGTTTACTATATTTAACTTATATTCCTATATTCGCAATTATACCCCGTACATTATAATTAAATATAGGCCCGGTTTCTTCAATCTTTGTTAAATTATAACAGTGTGTTATTCCACTTTAACTGTAAACTTAACAGTTGAAGCATTTCTTCAACTACTGTTAGTACTAACAGGCTGTTAAAACCTATGTTAATTTAACTGCCCAATTTCATGCAGTTAAATCATTTAAATCTCTGTTAGCATAGAAGTATCCAATATGGCTGGTGCGTTAGATGCTGAACTTACATATCTGGATTATTTAGAAAATGATATCCATGAATACATAAACAAAGGGGATGATTTCTGTGATTTGACAGAACAGAAGTTCATACAAAGGTATATGCTATTTTCTGCCAAGCCTCACTTTTCGCTTTCAACTTAGATCCGTTTGTTTGTTTATTCTCATTAATTGGTTTATACTGCGAAATAATTTCCAGCAGAAGGTTTCTTTCGAACGAAGAGAAATTAGTCCCAAAATTTCTTTTTGTTTCAGTGTTTTCCATTTCATAACAGCAATACGAATGTGCCGCTCCACGCTATTGTGATACAGACGAGGAAAGAAGCAGAAATCAAACCTGAGAGAATAGAAAAACTTCTATTCTCTCTGAATCAAACAACGGAAACAAGCGAGAATCGCAATTGTCAGGGTTCAGAAAACAGAAGTGAGCCTATACTTGGTTATAGGTTATGGTTAAACTCTAGAATCTCTGGTCCTAACAGAGAGTTAACAAACAGAATGTTAAAATGTAAAATGTAAAGTCGAAGAAACGCAATATTTTTAACAGCAATTCATACTTTTAACTTACAGTTAATTAACGCTATGTTAGATGCATTTTAACAAAGGTTGAAGAAACCGGGCCATAATGTCATGAATGATACCCCGCACATTCAATTTGTCTGTATTTTAATACTACAATTGAGTACTGAATTATTGTATTTATCTACTACCTAAGAGACGAAGTAACACAATAGTACCGTACGTAAACTAATTTCATAGGAGTCGTATGGTAAATTTTCTGTCTAGAATTAAGGAAGGTAGATGTGCTAACTTAAAATCGCATTATAAATTATTTTTGTTAAACCTCAAAATAGCTTCAATTCTAAACTTAAAATGTTGATGCGAACAGATTATGTTAACATGTAAAATTCTCTTCGCATTAAAATAACACACTTTTATAATTATTATTTCTGTAACATATTATGCAACAAGAAGTAAAAGAAACTTATGGACACATTACACTAAATAAAACTTAGCAATGATACGCAATAAAGTTATAATATAATATTTCACTGAGCATCATACACTGAAATAGAAAACCCGAACAAACATTACGGCCTGGTCTAGATCGAAACGGCATTGACTGTGCCGTATTTTGCATCGTTGTGAAAAGTTGTGTAAACTGTGAAATGTTTCTTATCGGTTATAATAGGTAACTGTAAATGGCTAAAATACAATAATTTGAATAATAATATGGGACAAGGAGACGTTTGTAGTACTAAGAAAAATAGGTTAGAGTTATCCTTTTTCCGAAAGATCCAGGAAGGTGATTTTATAATAGTACATTATGCAACGAGCCTATAATGGTAGTAATTAAGACGCAAGTATGATTGTTTATGAAACGAGCGCAAGCGAGTTTCATAATTTTCATACGAGCGTCTTAATTACCATTATAGGCAAGTTTCATACGACTTTTTATGCTCGACCATATTTCTAACTTGAAAGTATTGAAAATTATGGTTATGTGCGAACTGACCTGAATTGTGAGATGTGCGGAGACGCGAAAGTATTGATTTAGAATTGAAAAACGAGATGTGTTTATTTGAATATTATTTACAATTAATTCTAATTATTATAGTAACGGAACATAACCTTCTACGACAGTATTGGATTTCCAGCCTCCGTGACTTTTCGCTAATTCTCTTTCGATTGCATATCCGAGAATAATCGATACTGGCGGTTATATAACTGTACAAAGCTGACTTGCCATTGGCTGAACACCTGTAAGCTGACTTGACATTGGCTGAACACCTGTACTTTAATGAGTAGGTGTTTTTAATGACACGCATTAAAGGACTGCTACCAGGTGTATAATTAGTACATTTCGTCATGGTCGAGCATAAAATATAATATATACTTTATGAAAATAATATATAAACCTTATGTATTTCATATTTCAATAGTGGAAGGAAGGTGTTAATTTTTTGAAAAGAATATGATATCGAAAGTATAATACATTTTATCGTCTGCTAAGGAAATGGTCTATAATGAGGCGATAGTAGCGATCCTGGTGATTAGCAACTATCTATGGATGCATATTTAGTAAGTATTGAGCTTCGTGACTGTATATACTAGACTGTGCTATCACTTTTACTTTTTAACTTTGTTCTAGAACAGCGATGGCGAATTGGCCCCCCGCGGGCCTAGGCCTATACAATGCGAATGTCAAGGATGAAGTCTAGGCCTAGTTCAGTAGTTAGACAGAAATGTGGCGAGAGCTCTTCATACGGTTTCGAATAAAGCGTGTTAGTGCAAGGTGAGTGCCACATATTTCATTATGGACCCGAAAAGGAAACGAATCGAAATATTTCGTCACCATGACCGTGTTACCGATTATTTCACAGTTCCTCTACGGCAGTGATGTCAAAGCAAGCGCATTTTTCTGACCTTGACGTCGTGCGCGGGCAGCAAGCGCTAAGTATGGAAATAGGAAGGTTTGTGTATATGAATAAGCAACCTGTTGGATTAAGAAAACAGTGGTGCACAAACTTCAAACGGAACGTGAAATTTTATGTTGTTATTTTTATATGGCTTCTTTCTGTTTGATATTATCTATATTGTCTGTAAAACAAAAGTACTAACACTGATTTCTTAATATTGCAATTGTGTTTTAAATCTTAACAAAATAATAAAGAGTTAAGAAGGAATATTCACTTAAATTCCATAGTAGTATAATATTATACTTTATTAAGTGGATGAAACACATCATTCATAAAGAAATTGATATTCCAAAGAAAGAGATTGAGTATGACATGATAAGTTGGAATTTATATTGATGGTATCTTTAGCCTTACAAAAGTAATCAATAAACTAATGAAAACAATATATATTTTTTATATATTTTCTTCATAATGAAAACAATATTACAGTACAAAGCAAAGTTACCTAGGTAGCCTACTGTATCTGTTTTAAGTGTAACTAATATTACATAACAAAACTCTTATCGCATTATGCTTTTAAGTTGATATTTGTGAGCAACTTCCTAACATCAGAATATTAAATTCTTTTCTCGAAATGTGCTGAAGCTATAGAGCTGACATTTTTACAACACATGGGCACGTATCTTTTGCTTATAATGTAACAGTAGTTGCTTTGTTAATTCATTTCCTTACAAACAATTTCCATGTGAATATTTTCAAAATTTTCAATATACTATCTTCAGTAGGCTAATACGTATATACGGTATATTAGATTTACGAAAACATTCTGTAAGGCTACTAAATAAATAGGTTTATACCTGAAAATTTCACTTTGCTATACGAAAAGTTGAGAAAATATTTCTTTTGAATAAAAAAATCAAACTTGTGAAAAATGAGCATTAATATTAAAACTTATAATGCATTTATACTTCTCAGGTAAATCTAAAAATTAACATGGATACAGTTTTAATAAGTTCTCTTCCCTTTATCTACTGAATCAGTGCTGGCCATCCCTGAATATAGCTCGACCAAGCGGCATATACCACCTCTTTCGTCTGTCTCTTTCCTTTTCGCTGTAAAGCGCTCAGGCTCTCCTGGGCTCTAAAGCGTGCGCTTGCTCCTGTGGGCATCAATTGATATACCCGCTCTACGGTATCAGCACATGTGGTATAAGCACTGCTTACAGTTCGAAATTTCTAAAATAAATATCGTCTTATTTTTTGCTAAGTAGAATGCAGTAACTATGACACAGTTTAATGTGCCTTAATGACGTTGTAAGCAGACTTGAAGTGTGTTTACGAGCGGCCTGTACTCTCGCTATGGGCATGTGTAGAGCCGTGTTTGTTTGGTACACTAATGATCAGAGATATCTGACCTCCAATTTTCGGACTAACCACAAGATAAATCGGAACGAAAGATATATAACAAATTGACAAACTCCAAAATAGCTCCGCTAGTTCTCAACAGGTGATCCTGTGATTGGGTGGAGTAAAAAATGATGATGTAGATTAAATACAAATTATTCTCATAATTGACAGCATCAGCTGTTTCCCGCTAGGCCTATATCTAGTGCTTTTTAGAATAATTAGAGGAGGATGAAATTTTGAATTTTATAATGCAAGTATATTTATATACGATTGGCGACACTGACTGTTATATTCGCCATCTATTCATAGAAGTAATAACTAAAGAAGCCACACTTAACACAAACAAATTATCGATCACTATCGATTAACAAAGGTCAGGTATCTTTGAACGCCAGTGTACTAGCGATAAACGGGAATTTATGCTTTTTAGCTGTGGTTAGATGATACTCGGATACTTTCGGGTGGAGTTCCCGGGTAGCTCAGTGGTAGAGCGCTGGTACGTTCAACCAGAGGTCCCGGGATCGATACCCGGCCCCGGAACAATTTTTCCCTTGAAATTATTCAAATCTGCTTTACAGGGAGCTTTACCTGAAAGACTAGATTTGCATAATATATACGTTACTGTGTACGTTAACAGAAAACCACAATTCCAAGTCACACAGAGATTGTGTGCACTCGATGTGGGTCTCTGGCGTTTCGTCAGCCCACGCGAGTTGTGTGGATATAAAGGGAAAAGTTGAGAGGGTGTCGGGTGGAGTTCCCGGGTAGCTCAGTGGTAGAGCGCTGGTACGTTCAACCAGAGGTCCCGGGATCGATACCCGGCCCCGGAACAATTTTTCCCTTGAAATTATTCAAATCTGCTTTACAGGGAGCTTCACCTGAAAGACTAGATTTGCATAATATATACGTTACTGTGTACGTTAACAGAAAACCACAATTCCAAGTCACACAGAGATTGTGTGCACTCGATGTGGGTCTCTGGCGTTTCGTCAGCCCACGCGAGTTGTGTGGATATAAAGGGAAAAGTTGAGACGGTGTCGGGTGGAGTTCCCGGGTAGCTCAGTGGTAGAGCGCTGGTACGTTCAACCAGAGGTCCCGGGATCGATACTCGGCCCCGGAACAATTTTTCCCTTGAAATTATTCAAATCTGCTTTACAGGGAGCTTTACCTGAAAGACTAGATTTGCATGAGAAATGATTGTTATTATTCGGTTGAGAATCTTTTATCATCCAGCCTGCTGTCAAAAAATCTGAAAGTTAGAATTTATAAAACAGTTATATTACCGGTTGTTCTGTATGGTTATAAAACTTGGACTCTCACTTTGAGAGAGGAACATAGGTTAAGGGTGTTTGAGAATAAGGTGCTTAGGAAAATATTTGGGGCTAAGAGGTATGAAGTTACAGGACAATGGAGAAAGTTACACAACACAGAACTACACGGATTGTATTCTTCACCTGACATAATTAGGGACATTAAATCCAGACGTTTGAGATGGGCAGGGCATGTAGCACGTATGGGCGAATCCAGAAATGCATATAGTGTTAGTTGGAAGGCCGGAGGGAAAAAGACCTTTAGGGAGGCCGAGACGTAGATGGGAAGGTAATATTAAAATGAATTTGAGGGAGTTGGGACATGATGGTAGAGACTGGATTAATCTTGCTCAGGATAGGGACCAATGGCGGGCTTATGTGAGGGCGGCAATGAACCTCAATACCATACGCCAGTGCAGTTTGCATTCGCGGTTCTCTCGTTTTTTCCCCATACCTATATTAGGCATCTACATCATTTCGTCACCATTTCTCCATTTCGTCACCATTCCATACATAGCATTCCCCGATCGCCGGCTGGCGACGCACGGTGGGGACTAGCCTATGGACGAGAGGGGTTGCCTGTTCCACACCTGGGTACACAGAGAACTTTAGTGGAGTAAGCCGGTGTGGGTTTGGGAATGCGCCTGGCTTGATGGTTAGCGTAATAGATCGTAACAGGTCGCAGTGTTGGACCATAGTGCTCCCCTCCTTTAAATTCCATATCTTTCCAACCTATGCATGTCAGTTTCATTTTGTACAGAGCGTCTAGATCTAAACGTTTTAAGATTTTATTTTTCAAACCAATTTTCTAAAACTTCTGCATTCACTATGCCACGATAATCACCTAGAGCAGTGATGTCAAAGCAAGCGCATTTTTCTGACCTTGACGTCGTGCGCGGGCAGCAAGCGCTAAGTATGGAAAGAGGAAGGGTTGTGTATATGAATAAGCAACCTGTTGGATTAAGAAAACAGTGGTGCACAAACTTCAAACGGAACGTGAAATTTTATGTCGCTATTTTTATATAGCTTCTTTTTGTTTAATATTATCTATATTGTCTGTAAAACAAAAGTACTAACACAGTTTTCTTAATATTGCACTTGTGTTTTAAATCTTAATAACATAATAGAGAGTTAAGAAGGAATATTCACTTAAATTCCATAGTAATATAATATTATACTGTATTAAGTGGATGAAACACACCATTCACAAAGAAAGAGATATTCCAAAGAAAGAGATTGAGTATGACATGATAAGTTGAAATTGATATTGATGGTACCTTTAGCCTTACAAAAGTAATCAATAAACTAATCAAAACAATATTACAGTACAAAGCAAAGTTACCTAGGTACTGTATCTGTTTTAAGTGTAACTAATATTACATAACAAAACTCTTATCGCATTATGCTTTTAAGGTGATATTTGTGAGCAACTTCCTATCATCAGAATATTAAATTATTTTCTCGAAATCTGCTGAAGCTATAGAGCTGACATTTTTACAACACATGGGCACGTATCTTTTGCTTATGATGTAACAGTAGTTGCTTTGTTAATTCATTTCCTTACAAACAATTTCCATGCGAATATTTTCAAAAATTTCAATACACTATCTTCAGTAATACGTATATACGATATATTAGATTTACGAAAACATTCTGTAAGGCTACTAAATAAATAGGTCTATACCTGAAAATTTCACTTTTTTATACGAAAAGTTGAGGAAATATTTCTTTTGAATAAAAAAATCAAACTTGTGAAAAATGAGCATTAAAATTAAAACTTACATTCTTATAATGCGCTTATACTTCTCAGGCAAACCTAAAAATTAACATGGATACAGTTTAAATAAGTTCTCTTCCCTTTATCTATTGAATTAGTGCTGGTCATCCCTGAATATAGCTCGACTAAGCGGCATATACCACCTCTTTCGTCTGTCTCTTTCCTTTCCGCTGTAAAGCGCTCAGGCTCTCCTGGGCTCTGAAGCGCGCGCTTGCTCCTGTGGGCATCAATTGACATGCCTGAGCTAGAGTATCGATCATCTTATGGCTCACAAACATAGTATCAACAAACCCCGACAATAGTGTATGATAGAATTATATCTTTCTGGTCAGGAGTTGATAGTCGCACAATTGTCTGTTTCATCCGAACGAACTTTCATTCTTTATTTGTCAGCATCGTATTATTTAATGAAGATCTGGTCGCGGTCTTCGGGTGAGTGTTTATGTAAATGGTTGGAAGGGGTAGGCTTCTTTGCAATTTCGAGAAAAAAAGACGTCAAGGCTTCTTCCCAACTATAAAGGCGGCGGATACGTAGCACTGACATCCCTACTGCCATTAATGCCTTAACTTGCCGCCAGCCTGTGGGCCTCCATGGCATGTAGTGACTTTACAGAGAAAGAAAACGCCAATTAATTGTTAGATAAAAGATACTTAAGGTAAGACAAACCCTCATAAAGATAGAATCGTAGTGGGAATGCTAACCGCAGTGCTGTAACGTCTTTAGAATATCACCACATAGCCCGGATGTAGTAGCAAGAGATTTTAGGCATTTTCAACGATTAAAAAGAGTTGCGAGGCAAAAGGTTCCGACGTGATCAAGGAGAGAAAAATCGCCTGTTCCACTATTTAGTTGAAGCTAAGTATGGCCTACAGCGAGTGTTTCAGAAGTGGATAGAATGTTGTACCTTCCCAATATCATACTTGCCGACGAAATAGAGAACTTCTTTTCTGTTGTTTCAGATTTAAGAAGAGATTTATGTTAATTTAAGCAAGCTGAATGCAAAGAAGAAAACAGATTTTCTCGTATGATGACAGGATTCTTCACAAATCACAAAACCATTTTCTATTGAAAGCTCCACCAATTTAAATACAGAGCACAAAAAAGATAGACAAAATTTATTTTATTCACTTTAGCAACTCTAAAGGCAGTGGCTTTTAAGTTATGTACCTACCAAGAAAGAGTTCAGATTAAGCTAGTACTTGTATACAAATTTATTTTTATGAATTATAGTCTCTGTGAAATGTCTTTAACTGTAGTAATACCTCCGACTGAGGTTCTGACTGACATTCACATCTATTATCAGGCAGTACATCTCGTTTGACGGTATGTGTCGGAAGAAAAACAATTGTTTGTATAAATCTGGATTTTGATTAGTGTAATAATAACAATAATAATAATAATAATAATAATAATAATAATAATAATAATATATTTTATCTGGCAGAGTTAAGGCCGTAAGGCCTTCTCTTCCACTCAACCAGCAAAAAGTATACAGTACATACGTAGGCCTATATATGAACTTACAAAGAATAATTCAACAATTTCATTTAGATATGAGTGACATGTATACAAGAGATTATTTACGAATTAAACAGAAAAATACTATGAAGTATTAGTTAAACAATGAAATACGAACTGTGTAGCAGACTTAAGCTAACATACATAGAATGTTAATATATTTCAAATAACGTTAGATAATAGAAAGAGATTGTATGAGACAATTTTGAAAATACAGCACTATCAGGATGCATGTCTAAAGGAAGGAGTAACAATGTAGACAGTGATAGTTTGTCAGTATGATTGGAGTGAAGTACTAAGAAGGTTATCTTTAAGCTGTATTTAAAAATGTTTATTGTCTTGCAGCCCCTAATACAGGGTCATCATTTTATTTTTACTAACATTTCTAATATTAACCTGGCTATACCTTGGATTAAGAGTTAAGAACCGGAAACACCGTTTGCTATCCCCTTCCACGACACTAGTTCGATGATACTGGCGTAATACAAACAAATCACTTTACTAGGTATAGGAGGGAAGAAAAGTACTTCGTCCATTTACGTAAACCAGAAATATCGCAATTTTGAGTTTGATAATTTTCATTAGGTTTCTGTTTAATAAAAATACAGTACAGTATTAACAATAAGTGTTTTTATTCACGAACTGAGTTATCCATGCGAACTTATTCATTATGCAGTGTATATTATACTGTCTACAGCACATTAGCGTAGAATATAGAGAATGAACTTAAATTGAAAAATAATCATAATATGTATATTTAAACACATTTTTCATTTCGATACAGGCTTCAGTTCTTTCGTGCATATTATCGCACTACACACTATTGCATCTAATTCCAATTACCAGTTTCGTCCTTCGTACTATTCAGAAAAGAGCTAAGACAGCCGAGGCACTAGCCTTTATAGAGGGGCGAGCAGAAGCAGGTGGGGGGGGGAACCGGAATGTGACGTAGGCAAACGGACGACAGTACCTGTGCGAAAATATGATTCAATATTGAAAGCTCTTTCGTCACTGGAAAACGCGAACATATTTCTGGAACGTAATATACTCACTAACTCAGTTACTGCTTTCTATATGCGGCCTTGGTTTTGTGTGGAGGACAGTTGGAACTTCATTAGTAGAAAGGGTGGGAGTGAAGTACATTAAAAAACTCAGGTACAATAAAAATTGAAGTAAAAATAAAATGATGACTCTGAACTTTGTGACACGGAATTCCATTGTCGCGAGGTGGATACTGTAAAAGATGATGAATAACAAGATGTTCTATGAAGAGGTATACATAGCTTGCCACAGATAAGTGATCTGGTATTTACGTCGTGGTTAGAGTATAGATAAGAGAAACGAGACGAAAGGTAATTTGGCGTTGAGGTGTGCAGAATTCGAAAGAGTAAAGACAAAGAGTGTAAAGTTTTACGTTCTTTAAGTCGGAGCCACGAAAGACTTGCGAAGGACGGTGATATGTGATCATATCGTCGGATGTTGCACACGTATCTGACGCACATATTCTGAGCTCGCTGTAACTTGACTGACAGTTCACAACTTAGGTCACTTAACAAAACGTCACAATAATCGAAGTGCGTATTACTAGAGTTTGTACTATGTTATTAATCAGAGATATCTGCAACGTAAGGGCCACACAACCCGATTATCTCCTGGTTTAGTTGCCTCATGAGTGATACCTTATTAGTGTCACTTCTGAGGTTCAAACCTGTCATCGGACAGTTGACTAGACAACAGTTGTAGTAACATGTCACTTCTGTGAATGTGTACTTCGAAAGCAACTGTTTTTAATGTAACATTAAATATTTACATTCCTTTAAACAGGCTATGATGTTTAGGTACAGTGAGCACTCATTCTTGCTTTCTTGTGAACGAAAGTAGTTTTGATTTACATTTATGTCCTTGAGGAGCTTTTTGTTTTAATGACTGGCTGCAATAGATTAACCTAGACACATTCCATCGGCCCTGGTATCTTTTTTCCATTTCTTTCATGTCGTGATGGAATCTCTAACCCAGTGGTCGACAGGTTGTGCATCTGTGACGTCGGAGCAAGGTCAGAGCAGATGAGCACCTGAAGAGGAGCACTGCGACTTGTATAGTAGGCAGTTTGGAAGAATTGAAGGGCTTCCTGCAAAAAAGGAGGTAGCTCCACTTTTACAAAGTTGTGGAAAACAATAAAAACAGTCTAAGAAATTCAAATTTTAACTGAGCTTGTTTTCTTTTTCGGAGTATGACGTAGGCACCTAGGAGTTTCATTTTATCATTCACTTATTTATTACAATCAGAAATTTATGGGTGTATAATATAAACAAATAATGGAGCTACTTCATTTTTGCAATGAAATTTGATATTATTAGCCAAATTTTGCACTGAACACACATATTGTATTGTGCGAATATAATAAACTACAACACAAGACTTAGCAGATATATATATATATATATATATATATATATATATATATATATATGTATATGTATATGTACTTGCTTACTTACTCACTTACTTACTTACTGGCTTTTAAGGAACCCGGAGGTTCATTGCCGCCCTCACATAAGCCCGCTATTGGTCCCTATACTGAGCAAAATTAATCCAGTCTCTATCATCATATCCCACCTCCCTCAAATCCATTTTAATATTATCTTCCCATCTACGTCTCGGCCTCCCTAAAGGTCTTTTTACCTCCGGCCTCCCAACTAACACTCTATATATATTTCTGGATTCGCCCATACATGCTACATGGCCTGCCCATCTCAAACGTCTGGATTTAATGTTCCTAATTATGTCAGGTGAAGAATGCAATGCGTGCAGTTCTGTGTTGTGTAACTTTCTCCATTCTCCTGTAACTTCATCCCTCTTAGTCCCAAATATTTTCCTAAGCACCTTATTCTCAAACTCCCTTAACCTATGTTCCTCTCTCAAAGTGAGTGTCCAAGTTCCACAACCATAAAGAACAATCTGTAATATAACTGTTTCATAAATTCTAACTTTCAGATTTTTTGACAACAGACTAGATGACAAAAGCTTCTCAACCGAATAATAACAGGCATTTCCCATATTTATTCTGCGTTTAATTTCCTCCCGAGTATCATTTATATTTGTTACTGTTGCTCCAAGATATTTGAATTTTTCCACCTCTTCAAAGGATAAATTTCCAATGTTTATATTCCATTTCATACAATATTCTCGTCACGAGACATAATCATATACCTTGTCTTTTCGGGATTTACTTCCAAACCTATCTCTTTACTTGCTTCAAGTAAAATTCCCGTATTTTCCCTAATTGTTTGTGGATTTTCTCCTAACATATTCACGTCATCCGCATAGACAAGCAGCTGATGTAACCGTTTAATTCCAAGCCCTCTCAGTTATCCTGGACTTTCCTAATGGCATACTCTAGAGCAAAGTTAAAAAGTAAAGGTGATAGTGCATCTCCTTGCTTTAGCCCACAGTGAATTGGAAACGCATCTGACAGAAACTGACCTATACGAACTCTGCTGTACGTTTCACTGAGACACATTTTAATTAATCGAACTAGTTTCTTGGGAATACCAAACTCAATAAGAATATCATATAAAACTTCTCTCTTAACCGAGTCATATGCCTTTTTGAATCTGTGAATAACTGCAGTGTATCCTTATACTCCCATTTTTTGTAACATTCCAAGTACCAAATCTCAAAACCTTATTCCTTTGCTGTGGTCGTGCCAGAGAATCAGTCCCATTCCGAGGCTTATTTGAAGGTTTCGTAACAAGCTGTTTTTTACGGTGATGAGTTATTAGCCCTTCGCCCAACCCCCAAGCTGGAGGACCACCCATCATCGGCTGTCCTCGACTGCTTATTCAATATATTCGCAGCTACCCTCCATATCTGGAGGCCGTCTCCTCGATCCGCAACCTGAGGATGCGCCATGCCGTGGTGATAGAGACCTACAATAGTCTGTATGAAGATTAATTTAAATATTCATGCTTCTCAATTCCAGGTTCAGAAATATTGTAATAGAAATAATCATTATATTGTAACACCTAAGGTAAGGTTAACAAAGACCAAGAAATGGTTCAGTGTTATTTCTTTAGATGTATTTAATAGATTGCCTAAGTCATTTTCTGTCAGATGCGTTTCCAATTCACTGTGGACTAAAGCAAGGAGATGCACTATCACCTTTACTTTTTAACTTTGCTCTAGAGTATGCCATTAGGAAACTCCAGGATAACAGAGAGGGTTTGGAATTGAACGGGTTACATCAGCTGCTTGTCTATGCCGATGACGTGAATATGTTAGGGGAAAATCCACAAACGATTAGGGAAAATATGGGAATTTTACTTGAAGCAAGTAAAGAGATAGGTTTGGAAGTAAATCCCTAAAAGACAAAGTATATGATTGTCTCGTGACGAGAAAATTGTACGAAATGGAAATATAAAAATTGGAAATTTATCTTTTGAAGGGGTGGAGAAGTTCAAATATCTTGGAGCAACAGTAACAAATATAAATGATAGGCCTACTCGGGTGGAATTAAACACAGAATAAATATGAGAAATGCGTGTTATTATTCGGTTGAGAAGCTTTTATCATCCAATCTGCTGTCAAAAAATCTCAGTTAGAAATTATAAAACAGTTATATTACCGGTTGTTCTGTATGGTTGTGAAACTTTGACTCTCACTTTGAGAGAGGAACATAGGTTAAGGGTGTTTGAGAATAAGGTGGTTAGGAAAATATTTGGGGCTAAGAGTGATGAAGTTACAGGAGAATGGAGAAAGTTACACAACACAGAACTGCATGCATTGAATTCTTCACCTGACATTATAAGGAACATTAAATCCCGACGTTTGAGATGGGCAGGGCATGTAGCACGTATGGGCGAATCCAGAAATACATATAGAGTGTTAGTTGGGAGGCCGGAGGGAAAAAGACCTTTAGGGAGGCCGAGACGTAGATGGGAAGATAATACTAAAATGGATTTGAGGTAGGTGGGATATGATGGTAGAGACTGGATTAATCTTGCTCAGGATAGGGACCGATGGCGGGCTTATGTGAGGGCGGCAGTGAACGTCCGGGTTCCTTAAAAGCCAGTAAATAAGTATAATAATAATAGTAATAATAATAATAATAATGCCTAAGCAATCTAGCTTTAAATTTAGAAACAGTTCACCATACTTTTCTGTAATTTTGTTTCCGTCTTTTATATGCACGTGCACCCGATGTAGTTTTGTAGGGCTAGAACCTACTAGGACCACTATCGCTATCTTCTGATTCCATTGCCACTATGTCACGTCAGATCTTATGAGAGTGACAATTTCTTCCTGCCCTGGCACTACGGCAAAACATGACTGCGACAAAGAAGTTATGTTACATAATAAGACTTTCGTGTTCCTTTGCATGTATACCGAATATATTCTTTTTCTTTTCCGGCGTTTCCAAAACATCACATTCAACTTATTATATGCTTACGTGACAAAAGTAACGTTTAGTCTATTGAGAGATTTTAAGAGAGAATTTGTGTGAAGCATTTGGAAATAAACGGAGGAATCATTGTTTGCATCATTTTTGAGTAGCCACAAGTAATGGATTTCTTAATTCGTAGCTAAAATAATGTTTAGTCTACGAAAATCAGGCTGTCACCAGGACCTGGAGACATAAGGGCATTGTTTAAATTGAAAACTGTGATGCACAAAATGATTGTACAGCACTTGTAAAGCAGAAGTGCTACATGCAGAAACTGCTTTAAATGCATAAGTGGAATATAATACTGCAGAAATGTATAAATTATACAGGGACATTATTTTATTTTTACTAACATTTTCAATATTAACCTGGCTATATCTTTTGGATTAACGGTTGAGAACCGGAAACACAGTTTGCTACCCCCTTCCACGACTGGAGTTCGACGATACTGGCGTAAAATACAAACAAATCACTTTACTATGTATAGGAGGGAAGAAAAGTAGTTCATCCATTTACGTTAACTAGGAAATATCGCAATTATGAGTTTGATAATTGTCATTAGGTTTTTGTTTAATCAAAATACAGTACAGTATTAACAATAAGTGTTTTTACTCATGAATTGAGTTATCCATGCGAACATATTCATTATGCAGTGTATATTATACTGTCTACAGCACATTAGCGTACAATTTAGAGAATGAAGTTAAATTTAAAAATAATCATAATATGGATATTTAAACACATTTTTGAAAATGGTGGCCGTGCATATTACCGCACTATGGACTATTGCATCTAATTCCAATTACCAGTTTCGTCCTTCGTACTAGTAACTCATGTTGAAATAATTCTGTACCTACTCTATAAAAGAGTACCTTACGTACTGTAAATTCAATCTTCACTTCTGCCCGACCGCACAGATAAAATTACTCAGACATGCTATCTACTGTCCGTCCAAGTGGTTTTGTCACAGGATCGTAGGAAGAGGAAAAATCACTTGACAATTAATTACTTAACGAGACCCTTTTATTGATGTTATTTTAAAGAGTTGTATAATATTATGTAGACGTCCAATTCCTAACAGAAATTAATTTTTTTCAGAAAAGAGCCAAAAACAGCCCAGCCACTAGCCTTTATAGAGGGGCGAGCAGAAGCAGGTGGGGGAAATCGGGATGCGACATAGGCAAACGGACGACACTACCTGTTCGAAAATATAATTCAATATTGAAAGCTCTTTCGTCAGTGGAAAACGCGAACATATTTCTGGAACGTATTATACTCACTAACTCAGTACTGGGCTACTGCTTACTATATGCGGCCTTGATTCTGTGTGGAGGGCAGTTGGAACTTCATTAGTAGAAGGGGTGGGAGTGAAGTACATTTAAAAGCTCAGGTAAAATAAAAATTGAAGTAAAAATAAAATGATGTCCCTGTATAACATTTCAAACGCCGTAAATAACCAATTTTTAAAATTCCCGTTTTTTTTTTCAATTTTTTCTCCTCTTTCTCGAAAGGATCGTATATTTTGCATACTATCCGTGGGTTGGAGCGTACAATCGTACATGATACCAAATTATCGCACTGACTCTGAATGCCATGTCCAGTGTTGCCACTTTTGGTACAATAGTACGGATCTGATACAATTTTAAGTGATCTGTACCCTGGTACGTACAACTACTTTTTTGATACAATTTTCAATTATCTGGTACAATCTGTACGTTCTTCTGGTTTTTTTAGTATGAGAGCAGATATTATTATAAATGGCTTTAATAGAGTTGAAAAAAATTATTATGATTGCTACCAAGTTGGTAGTACCAACGCTGTGATTATTTTCGGCAGCCGACAATCAGATTTATAGCTGATTGCTCTACTATTACAAGTAGGATCGTGATTTTTGTCCATATCGATAGAAAATCTAATAAATAGGGACCGAATTTTTATGTAATATCAAGGTGTGAAATATGTACACATTTATGTAAGAAAAACAAGCTGAATATGTACCAAAATATGTAAAAACATGAAAATATTTCATATCAATATCTGGGAGGTATAGGATAATTAAGACTCTCCAGTTGTGATTTCATAGAGCATCCGACTTTTTTACCGCACACTTGACACATTACTACATCGCAATCCATGATTTTATTTTTGTCGTTAGGGTTGAAGATACAGGGGCAATTTTATTTAGTTGAAAGCAGTAGATAAACTCACTTGCACTTTATACTGTAGGTACTAAAACTAGAGAACTGAGTGAAATGAATGACACAACAGAACTGCAAGCACTGTTTCGCTTTACTGGATTAGGAGAAAATAAGAGGAGATGTGGGACACATGCATTTTAGCTGCTCCCAGTAAGAAACAAAGTACCTGCTAAAACCTCAAACTATAGGCATTTACAGACTGTTGTTTGAAAAGTGACATTCCTTTTTCATTCAGAAGAGTAGGATTATTCCAGCCGGGAACCATACTTTCTAATTGCTCGGAAAATCCCATTTCCGTATAGATCTACTAAATAGTAAAAAGGTCAAGCAATAACCTGAAAAGCTATTTATTTTAATCTTTCAACATCTTTCCAGTTTATTCCTTTACTCCAGCTTCTTTTCAAAAGTCGGCTACTTTATTGCGGCTCATGACAGACTTGACACGGGTTTTCCCTGGAAGGATTAGGAAGAGGGTGGGTAAGGTTGCAAATTGCATGGGAACGGCTTGTTAAGACGTGTGCAGAACAATTATAGTTCGAGACAAATCATGTCATCCTCGTCCCACTCCACCGCTCGAAGCCAACGCTACTTTCTGAGTGATTTTTACAATACAAGGTAGTTGTATGGGAAAGGTTATCTTTTGTTCACTCATATTTACAGTGGGCGGTATGGGGTGAGTGCCTCTATTACTTTCTGGAACTAAGGACGTTTATGTTTCGTCCCGAAATATATCCTTTCTTGGGTAGGTAAAAAGGCTTTCTAAATCTGTGTACCGTATTTCAAATTGTAAACTTTCTCAGCAGAAGTTTTTTTTTTTTCCTCTTAGAGAAGTAAAAATGAATAAAACCCCTAAATATGTAGATTTATGTAATACCAAGCCATAATATGTAATGTGGGGTAAATGTGTAAAAATATGTAGTATCTCATTTTAATATATTAATGGTAATTACAAGATTCGTGAAGATTTGTTATTTACATACGAAACTGTGACAGGTTAGGTCTGATTAGTTTAGCTTTTTGTTATGCCTTGTATATACGATCAATTGCATCTCCAAAAAAAAAAAAAAAAAAAAAAATCAACGATTTTCAATACCGAAATCAATAGAATTACTTCAGCGTTAGTTTATTGAAATTGTAATAGGTTAGAATACGACAGATGGGAAACGCCCACTTAATGCCCCTTCAACAGATTCTTCTCGTTTTAGATAATGTTACGGTCAGTACACTATAGCACAGCATTCCAAAGGTGTAAGAAGATGCCTTTTTAAATGGAAAGGGTGCAAAGAGATTTTGCTCTTAAGATGCAATGGATACCCCTTAAAATCCAATTTAATGACTCCTCTTCTGAATTCTACTACACAAACAGGGCAAAATTGTTACAGGGTACATAAATCTACATGAAATACAGTATAAAAGTAGTATGCAATTTATGGAAGAGGCGATTTCCCATCCTAAATTTAGGCCTAATAATAACTGTATTGTGGCATCAATTCTGAAGCTGTTTACCTTATCGTCCGCAGAATTTTCTTATATTTCCTTTAGAAGTTACAAATTAACTGCTCTACATTCCTATTTACATTTGGAAACAGCTGTTTTGTTTTGTTTTTAAATGACGGTATGAGAACATACTCTATTTAGGAAAAATATCAAGGATAAGAACTTTCAGATGTTCTTAAAATTACAGCCTCTTACACGTTTCCCTATGATTGTTTCCTCATGCCAAACAAAGTCAGCCGTGATCATATGTAACCGAGAAATTCGCGATTTCGAAGCCATGGTCGTATGAGAAATAAAACATCAAGATATAGGTACAAAATCCCCAGGTTAGTAAACGCACGTTAATTTTAAAGAAACGAGGCATGGTGAAACAGTCAACTTTTAAAGATCTCGTTAAAATTAAATGATCCGTTTATTGACAAGTCGTTTGTGCTAATTTAAAGGAGCTTGGTGAAACCGGCCATTAGAGTTTTTCTCTATATCACACCGTTTTTGAAGAATAGGGCAGGCAGGCAGGCAGGCAGGCAGGCAGACAGACAGACAGACAGACAGACAGACAGACACTGGTCCTTTATATATTTTCCATTTTACATGCTTTTCTACAATTCAAAAGAAATCATAGACCTATACTATATGTATCTAAAATGTAATCTTGTGTTAAGACAGTCTGTGGAACTTCACAAGCAATGTATTTATTTCCGTGAAGTACCTTCTTCAGGTCATCATCGCACCAACAGCAACTGACGGAATCACAGTTCCGTGCTCTATGGAGCTGGCGAGGCGTATCCCCGCGACCTTCATACTTGAAACTACAAAAAATGTCTTTCCGCTAAATTCGCACCGCAATTTTTCATCGTCCGGAGGAAAAAAGCAGCATCATCGTAACGTCCGTCCGAGTGGGACACGTGACACAGACAGTTGAGCGAAACTCCTGCATTAAATTCCCATTTACTTGACGACCCTGATAAAAAAACTATTCTTGCAGCTACCATATTCACAGGCCTCCTCCTCTTGCATAAGATGACGATGGGACTAAGCTGACTACCACGTTTTCGTTTGCTGTTTCATTTCACTTTCCGAACTATTTTAATCTACTTCTTCTTTTTCTTCCGATACAAGGATGGGTGCAGTCTCGTTCCGAGATCAATGAAATTGTTGATTCCATCTTGTAAACAGACGGCCAAAATCTTGCCTTCCTTGAGGATCAGGGTTGCCAGATTTTAGATCTACCAAGGAGGGATAGCTTTTTTCACCATAAGTGTATATAGTACTTATGTTGTGTCTTAAAGAAAGATTGATATGAATTTGGGCAGAGTTGACATTTTCATGACAATACAACATCAATAAACTTTAGTGATGCCCCACTTCGATTATTGCGATTCTCTATTCACGAATCTAAATACTGATCTTGCCCATAGACTACAGCGTGTTCATAATATCTGCGTTCGTTTCGTTTGTAACATTAGAAAATTCGATCATGTAACACCGTTACTAGAATTGTTGTCTTGGAGTCCACTTAAAGAAAGAAGATTCTTCAACCCTCTCTTATTACTATTTAAAATCATCCACACCTCCACACCCTGTTACCTAGCATCTCGTTTTGTTTACCTTTCACTACCTCGAACCCGGAACATGTACCTTCTCTCTATTCCTCTCCACAGAACATCCTTCTACTCATCATCTTTCAGCATATCTATTCCACGCCTCTGGAATTCTCTCCCTGACCATGTCAGAGACTGTCGGACAATATCAAAATTCAAATTTAAATTAAGAAATCACATTCTAGTTCATGGAATTGCTTGTTGAACACTTGTCAGGTTGCACAACTTCGGCTTAACCCATGACATATAGTAAATATTGTAACTATGCTGTTGTAAAATTGACAATTAATATGTAATGTATTTATTATTATTATTATCATTATTATTATTATCATCAGTTATCAATATCATCATTGCTGTCTCTGTTTTCTTTCTTTTTTCTTGTATTAGCTCGATGAGAGCTCTGTAGTGTTCTTTTGACTCTGTTGACCCTCTATAGGACGTTAACTTAATTTGTATCATTTTCATCAGTGTTTGTATTTCTTTTTTGTATTTATACGTGCTATCTGGTAGGATGGAAGAGAAGACCTTACGGCCTTAATCCTGTCATATTAAATAAATTATAAATTATAAAAATAAAATATTTTCCCGCAGCTGAAGAAAGTAATATGAATATCAAAATTTCGATTTGAATAAAAGACATGTTGTAGATACAGCTATCCAAGTACAAACAATATTTATCTGGCTGTAAGTTACATCACTTTCTCTGGCGTCTTTCTGAAGGGCTTGTGGCAATCATATGTTATGTGAAATTATTAACTCAAATGACTTAATAATAGCTCTGTCTGGCATCACATTTGACAAAATATTTAAATTTCAATGTTTATTAATTGATAACAATGATAAAATTTATTTATATCTAAATTCATATTTAGTTTGTGCCTTAGTATATTACTGCTCCAAACCCGTAATTTAACATACAGTATACATTTTTCGCACTGAACTTTAACATTTTCAACAAGCTTCTGTCCATTCTCTGTGCCCATGCATATCTGATGAACGTCTCTTTTTCAATATTTAGATATATCATATTCACCACTGAATTCACTGCTACAAACCTTACACTTGCCAAAATATTAGTTTTTTTTTCCAATGTGCAAACCTACATTGTTAAGAAAATTAATTGAAATTTAATGTAATTATTTAGGCCTAGAAGAAAATAGTTACTACGTAACGATAACATTATTCAAGCGATGTTAATTCTCTAAAGGAGAGACTTTTTTCCGTCCCGCCTCGAATCGAAGCGGGACCCGTGACTTTTATATGAAAACAGGGACATGTCCCGCCAAATCGGGACATCTGGCAACCCTGTTGAGGATGGTAGTTGAGAGCTTGCCACGGGAATCATTCATGAGCAGAGACCGGAAGTTCAGGTATTACGAATCATTAAAATAAGCAGGAAAAAAGGCATCATAAATAGCTAAAATAGGCAGGCAAAAAGGCATGATAAATAGCTAAAATACAAAATAAAAGGCAATTACAAAAACCTTGCACTAGACCCACAACCTTGCACTTTCCACAAAGGGATTTCGGCAGCAAGAAAAGCTTTACATAAGTCGAATGCAAATTGAGATTTTCGACTCGATGTTGCAATTACTGTTGGGAACAAAGAAATCTTCTTCCCAGTAGCCTTGGAAAGTGCATTTTTGTGTTTGATTGTACTGACATGTATGTATTTATTAACACTACAATTTGGTATACACCCAGTGGCAGTGATATATAATATGCAATAATACCATATATAATTCTACAATAATTACAGCAATAAAAGAAAAATATAAAAAAAATAAAATAAAATAAACCTAAATTTATTTCTAACTATAAATAAATAGATGCAATAAACCTAGGACTATAAATAAAAACTATTCTATAATAAAAAACTGTTCTATAATAACAATAAGCAAAAGTAAATCTAACTTATAAGTACTTCTATTTCACCAAACTATTACCAATTTAAGTAATTACATATCACCTTAATTAATTACAAATCAGCTTAATTAAATATCATCTTAATTAATTACATATCACCTTAATTTATTTACATATCAACTAAGTTACATATACTCTTAATTAATTACATATCAATTTAATTAATTACATGACACAACTTAGATATTTACACTGCATCTACAGTTACATTTTCAGTCTAATCTTCTCAACCTTTCCTTTAATGTATTGATTTTGAGAGAATCACCCTGAAAGACTGCCGCAGGTAAGCTGTTCCAGTCTACTATTGTGCGGTTAACAAAGGAAAATTTTGCCACGTCCGTTCTTTGTTTTCTACATTTAAACTTCCTAATATGATCTGCCCTGTCTAAGTATGTTGCGATATGAAATATTTAGCTAGCTACAACAACGTCGCAATGAAAATTGAAAGGAAAACTAACCGTTAAAAATAACGTTAGACCCGCACTCATTGTTGCCTTGTCAAATAAACACAAGTGATAATTAAAACGCTTACTGTTATACATTTTTGCACGGCAGCACTCATTGTTGCAAAGAGAATACGAACTGACTGAAAGACAATAATATACATTCGGTGAAGTCACTTTCATTGTAGCGGTTATAGAAATAAATTAAAATATACCTGCAGGCGTTTTAATAACAAATTAATAAATAATACATAAATAACAAAATAAAGGCAAAAAACATTTATTTTGTAAATTAGGCATTCATATTAAAAAAGGCAGAAAAGGGCAACATAAAATCACAAAGGTATAAGTAGATATGTAATACAATGTATTAATTAAATTCATTTTTTAATCCTCCAACCTGAGGTAGACCTATAGTGACGATCATGATAACCACTAGACCACCAAGGTCGACCGTAAGTTATGTGTAAGCTGATTTTAATTATAACATGAACAATCACACCTTTCAACATGCAGTTCAACTCTTTCTGTCAGTGATAACATTTTCCATGTCTCTAGCTCGACGTAGGAGAAAAATAGAGAAAAAAGTTTTCTTATAAAAGGAAGGTCCTTCACTGCAAACTCAGCATTCTCCAATCTTTCCTATTTTCCGCCTTCCGCTTAGTCTCCACATTTGATGCATGTATATTAATGTTGTCTATCTTCTGATATCTTCTTCTGCCCCGAAATATTTTCCTGTTCACAATTCCTTCCAGTGGATCTTTCAGTAGGCAGTTTCTTCTTTGCCAGTGACCCAACCAATTTATTGTTCTCTTACAGCATTATTCTTTCTTCAATCACTCTTTCTAGCATAGCTTCATTTCTTATTCTGTCTATCCATTTTACACCCTCTATTCTTTGCAATATCCACATTTCAACCACTTCTAGTCGTTTGTCTTCACTTCGTCGTAATGTCCATGCTTCTTCCCCACATAATGCCACACTCCACACAAAGCACTTCACTAGTATTTTCCTTAGTTAACAATAGGAGTTTTGTTAGGATCCGTCTGTGCTTATCTATTTAACAAATATTAGTAGTTTACAATATTTGTCACATTTATTTATTTCGTTTTTTAACGTTTTCGGCTTGAGTAAGCCATCTTCAGAAAAAAGTTTTATGCCTATATACATGAAGTGGTACATATGTGTATAGTACAAATAAATGAAACAGTTGAAAAATATAAGTCTCTGTGGAGATGAGTACATATTTTACATTGTGATGTTTGTAACTAGATTTATGTAGCTTATTAAGCTTTTCATAGCTTTAACAGTATTTTGATCTACATATGTACTTTGCTCTGTTCTTGTATATGACCCCTCATTATAATTTGGCATAGGTATCACAATCTGATACATATTTTCTTTTCTTTTCTTCCTTCACAGTTGATTCACCATATTTTAGTCAGATCTGGACATTACTACAGATGAACCAACCTATTTTAATCGCAACCACATCGCACATGGTTTTAATTTTAGTATTTAATAACTTTTGATCATGGCTTATATAGCCCTTGTTTTTAATACAGTAATGTTTTAATCATTGTATGTTCACTCATCTCCACAGAGACATATTTTTCAACTGTTTCATTTATTTGTACTATACACATATGTATCACTTCATGTATATAGGCATAACAATTTTTTCTGAAGATGACATACTCAAGCCGAAAACGTTAAAAAAGTAAATAAATAAATGTGACAAATATTGTAAATTACTAATATTTGTTAAATAGATAAGCACAGACGGATCCTGACAAAACTCCTATTGTTATTGTATCAGCTTATCGGCCCTCACCATGTCATTCAAATTATCTTCCTTACTTATTTTTTCCGCAGAAAATGCTCACTTTATTAAGAGTTTCCTTTGCCATTGCTATCCCCCTTTTTACTTCTTGGCAGCAGCTCTTGTTACTGCTTGTGGTACACCCTAAGTATCTGAAGCTGTCCACTTGTTCTACTGCCTAATTTCGAATTCACATATTTACCTTCTTAATTCCTCTTCCAAGAAACATGGTCTTAGTCTTATTTGCATTTATCTTCATCTCGTACTGCTCACAGCTGTCATTTAGCTTAGCAGCATATACCTTAGTAACAGTTCCTCTTCTGGTAACAACGCCAGATAATCTGTCGTAGTTCGTGTATTGCTATTCCTGCAAACTGATAAAATATATTCAAACTTCACGTAATACTTTATTTGCCACAATCTAAAAGTGCTGACCAAACTTAGAATCAGGCGCCACTACGAAGAAGCTGAGCTTGGCTTCCGATTCAATCTGTTCAAAGACTGAGCACATAAAGTTTTAGAATTCCATGTTGTACAAGGCCACCGTCTCTCCGAACGCACATTAGGGGAGTAGTGGGTGCAGTGAGACACAAAATATTAAGACATATGTATGCAAGTGATAATTCAAGTATTTTTAAAATCAAGTGCAATAGAAATATATATTAAAACATGGAGTACAATAATACATAAACAAAAATGTTAATAGATGAAGGACATAATATACAATACGTGTTTGTCAAAAAAATGCAAATGTCTCACTGTTCCCATTCAGGAGGGTACAGTGAGACGCCACAGTGTCTATTAACGGACATTGAAATGGTTTACATTTATTTCAAAAGAAAGGAAAGCTTGCTGTCTCTTTATCTTGACATGTTCTGTAGGCTTATTTAGAAACATTTTGATGTCTGACTTCGAAATCATTGAAACATCTGGAACATTTGGAAAAGTGAATTTTCCATGACAGTTCAAACTTTTGCGAAAAAATGAAATGAATTTTTGGTGACAACAAAGCATATAATTATGAGAATTTAATTTATTTCTTTATTATTTTTTAACATTTTCTTAAATTTTGTGAATAATTTTTTATTTATGAAACCATTAAAATGTAATGTATCCATTATTTTAAGCTATAGTTCCTAAATTGGTTACTAGTATGTTCATTTTTAATGTTAGTTACCGGTAAATGTATTATAATTACAGTTTGTTTTTGCAAATCATTGGTAAAAGGGAACAGTGAGACGTCTCAGTGTACCCTTCAATGACATGTCTCACTGTTCCCTTTACGCATAGTTCGTTTAAAAATAGCACCATCACTTCAAAATCAAAACAAGAAAGACGAAACTTTGCCAAACATAACCTCAAATACCATAGTATTAGGAAACAAAACATTCATATTTCTATTTCATTTGTAAATCCAATATAACCTTTATTAAACACAAGCCAATTTACCTCTAGAGTGAAAAGTTACGAATTATTTTTTCATCACTCACCTTTATAACTAAAATCAAATCGAGTATGAAAATACTGTTACTTTACTCATACAACATATAATTGCACTGTTACCAACATCTCAATATCAAAATTTACCATCTAATAAAAAATGTCTCACTGTTCCCCCTGTGTTATTGTACCCACTTCTCCCCTATCCCCAGCTACTTGCCAAACATGAATTTTCTTTCCATTTCTGTGTCAGCGTGACATCCTTAGCGTCGCGTCGCATGAGGCTGGAAGCGTGAGGCTCGCACGTCATCACGAAGCCCACACTCGGGGGACAGTGGGTTGTCATGTCGCTCTTATCGCATACGCTGATTTACGAGAGAAGTGTTTTTATGAGCAGCTAAATATTTCTGCGTTCACGACTCCGGGTCTCCAACTGAAGCTTGCTTTATTCTTTAGCATCCGAGTTCAGCTTAAATGTCAGGAGTTCTATTGTTCCGACTGCCAAGGACAGAAGCGTAGGCTACTCACGAGGTGAGATAATGAAGATGATGTGACGAAAACTTTTATGAAATATTGGGATATCAAATGTAAGCGTTGAGACGTAACAAAATGCAGGTGAGATAATATTTTATGGTCTTTAATCAAAACATAACGTATCTTATTTATTTTCTTCGTTGTTGATGTCACATTTCTCGTGCTTTGAAGGGCGATAAAAGTCAAAAGCAGGAATGAATTCGAGAAGAATATAAAGCAGGAGATCATACATACATTTCAAATTTTGATGTAAACAGATTCTGATACTTTGGAAAAATAATGTAGCAATAGAATAACCGACATTTCTTTGCCCACAAATATTAAAACAGCCGTTGAGTAAGAGAAAGGTGGGATTAACATTTAGGATAAAGTTGCCTAATACCGTGATACTCCTAATTCCGTGATACGTTTTTTTCGCTGAATGTCACGGGATTGGATATCTTGCTATGAAGTTCACAGATGTCTCAAAAGTAGAAGAAACATGCACTCTTCCGAGAAAGATGTCTGGCAATGTGGTCGAACTGCAAAGCTTTGACTGACATTCAACTTTAAAAAAATATCACGGGATTAGGAGTATCGCGGAAATAGGCAACTTTACCCTATAATTGGGATAAATCACTAATATTAATAGGTCTACTGTGAATTGGATTAACATCTCATCACTAGACAGTGGATGCGGGATGACTTATCGTTGAATGTAGGTGCACATTTACTATATGTTATATATTTTTTTCATTCAGACCATTGGCTGAACAGGTTTTAAACGTAAACAGACGACGTCAACATGCTACTGTATCTTCGTACAGTCAGAAGGAAAAGAAAAATAACGTACTGTAGTACATACCTTGCAAGTTCAGTCCTCGTCATCATTGATGCAATTACCAGCGTTGCAGTAAACGACGATATATTCTCGTAAGTTGTCGAAGCTGAATCGTCTTCGCCTATAGCTTAAACAGTTTTTGAATCGAGAGAATTTCTGAAGAAAAACTCTAAAATGGGAATCACTCAATTTCTTTAGAGGAATATTTGTACTGAGCATCATGTTGCACGTGTCGTTTAGACCCGCACAATTAGATGATGATGATGGTTCCTCAGATTTCATTTCAACGCATTTCCTGTGCGATGTACTGTTGCAATGTTTCTCTATAGCCTGAGTTGTTCTGGTTTTTATTTCAATTTTACGTACATTACACACGATATTGTCTTCGTTTACATAAAATGTCACTCTCATACTTCTTGATTGCATTTCGTATCTCTAAGCGCATTTAACGTTTTGACTTCGACATTATGAATGGATCAGCACTACACTATTCAACTCGTACTAAATACTTGAGCAGGATAACACAACTGCACACACTGCGTTGCAATGTGGACCGGGGTTCCTTCGTTATGTACGCTGCTGTACTCGCCAGGTACACAAAAGACGGACGGCGCGGCACGTGCCATATACTCCGATACGAAACAACTTCACTTTTCCTTAAGTCATCCCGCATCCACTGTCTGCTTATCAGTCAAGATAACATTGTACAGACAGAGAAATAAAATTTGGGCCACCTCAATTTTCCAAGTTCCTGTTATGCTTACTGAGCATGCGCAGTATGTTATAACTGGAACTTGGAAAATTGATGTGGCTCAAATTTTGTTTCTGCGTCTCTACTACTTCTTAATTATATTTCGAATTATGTTCTATTTATATCATGTTTTGTGCAGTATTGCGTGTAATAAGAGTAGTATTGCGAACAAATGGAACACAGAAATTATATACTTTTCTCGAATTCAATCTCAATTCAATATGACAGTGTTGAGTGAGATGGTCTAGAACACTTCCCACTAAAAATAAAGTACATAGGCCTACCTATCTTCTTTTGCAATTAAAGTAAAAAAAGTACTTTAGACAAAAGATGTTATCTCTGACATTGTCTCTGTCAATCTTTCATCGACGAACAAAAAATTCTGGTGTGTTATTCATTGTGAAAACAGTGATCTCTATTTCCTTGTGGTAATATCCAAAAGTGAACATTTTAGGATAGTAAATACGGTCAGACAAACCGGTTCGAACCGCTACAACTATTCTGAATTTAAATGGTGTGGGAATGGAATTGAATTTCGGAAGGTGGGGGGCATTACGACCCAGCACTGAGTCCTTTCAAGATGTACCGCGCTAACCCTCAAGGTAGGCGCATTTCCAACCCACACCTGCTGACTACAGATGTCAAGCAGTCAATCCCCACTCGTCCGTAGGCCAGCCCCCTCCGTGCGTCGCCAGCCGGCATTCGGGGATTGCTATGGATTGATGACGGAATGGAGAAATTTTGTCGGAATGATGTAGATTCCTAATATGGGGAAACGGAAGAACTTCGAGAAAAATTTCAACTGCGACCTTCTCTGCCACTAGCGTCACTGGGCAACCTGCGTCATAGGCTGAAAGTCTGACCACTCAATCACCGCAGGAATAAATGGTGTGGACTTAAAGGTTTATTCTATAATACGTATTCTATGTCATTATATCTGCAAACCTGAAAGGATTCACCCGCTCCAAAGTTAGATGTGCAGAAAGATATGTCTGCTTCTCTGTTACTTACTTACTGGCTTATAAGGAACCCGGAGGTTCATTGCCGCCCTCACATAAGCCCGCCATTGGTCCCTATCCTGAGCAAGATTAATCCATTCTCTATCATCATATCCCACCTCCCTTAAATCCATTTTAATATTATCTTCCCATCTACGTCTCGGCCTCCCTAAAGGTATTTTTCCCTCCGGCCTCCCAACTAACACTCTATATGCATTTCTGGATTCACCCCTACGTGCTACATGCCTGCCCATCTTAAACGTCTGGATTTAATGTTCCTAATTATGTCAGGTGAAGAATGTCTATGTTGTGTAACTTTCTTCATTCTCCTGTAACTTCATCCCTTTTAGCCCCAAATATTTTCCTAAGCACCTTATTCTCAAACACTCTTAACCTATGTTCCTCTCTCAAAGTCAAAGTCCAAGTTTCACAACCATAAAGAACAACCGGTAATATAACTGTTTTATAAATTCTAACTTTCAGATTTTTTGACAGCAGACTAGATGATAAAAGCTTCTCAACCGAATAATAACACGCATTTTCCATATTTATTCTGTGTTTAATTTCCTCCCGAGTATCATTTATATTTGTTACTGTTGCTCCAAGATATTTGAACTCCTCCACCTCTTCAAAATATCCATCTGGAGAAGTCCAAGTATATTTATGTATATCCTTATGGAGGAATGTTGTACTTTTGACAATTAAATTTTTTGATGTGGCAAACTTGACTAACCTAACTCCATTGACCTTACTAGTTATGTGTAGGCTCTCTTTTCCAATAGTCGGTTTAAAAATATCCTCCCGTCCTACTTTAGCATTGAAATCACCCAATAAAATTTTCATGTGATATCTAGGTAACTGATCAAAAATCTGTTCCAATTCCTCATAGAAGCTAGCCTATCCTTTATATGTTCGTCTTTCTCTTCTGTAGCGGGATGAGCATTTATAACTACGATATGGCATCATCTACCCTGAAGTACTAAATACGATAACCGATCACTGATAAATTCGACCTTTTTTTACTGCTGATTTTATTCTTTTATGAATAAAGAATCCTGTTCCTAATTGGTGATTATCGTTTCCTTCCCCATAATACAACAAATAATCTCCTATACGTGTTATGCCGTTCTCATCTAATCTGCTTCTCTATTACTAGTAACAAAATCATTTTAGTCATTAATGATGCCAGTAATTGTAAATTAACGCAAATCCACAGCTATGGAGTAAGCCCGACCTTGAAACGAGCGGTCCCGGGTTCAAATCCTAGTTGAGGCAAGTTACTTAGTTGATGTTTTTTCTGGGGTTTCCCTCAACCCATTAAGAGCAAATATTGAATAACTTTCAGCGCTGGACCCTGGACTGATTTCGCTGGCATCATCACCTTCATTTTGCCCAGAAACCAGATAACTACCGCATTTGATAAAGCGTCGTAAATAAATCAATTAAAAATAACGAACTGATGAGTTGCTAAGCAAAATAACATTTTGGATCGGTGGCAGGTTACAGAAGTGCAACTGGAAATATCTGTACCCAGAAGAGTGGCTTTTCCACCCTTAATTTTCTGAAACCGCCAAGAAAGCAAATTATGAGTAACGAGCAGCACAATAAATTTCTGACTGAGCTACGGTTTTGTCTTAAATTTCATAATCTTCATTCTCATCGTCATAAGCATTATCAACGTCATCTCTGCGACGCTGTCTTTTCGCCTATTAACAGCAGTCCTTCGGTCCGGTCTGTTCGATTAGGAACTATGTATTAACTTTACACTTCAAACACTAAAATGATTATCAAGTGACGTGATGAACAGGGCATAAGGCCACCACTTCACACAACCAAAAGCGAGGGACACCGACCCATTGTCTAAGCGAGGAGGGCAAATTAAAAATATCCTAGCGAAATAATTAATCTTCAAAATATTTAACTATCTTTGAATTTTCAGTAATAGCTGTAGTTGGCGTTTTATTGTCTGGTTAACATTCGAATAGAAAATGATACAAACAAATCTCCTCTCTTTCTTTCTGAAAGCACGTGACAGTCATAAGTGGCCTGTCTAACATCACTAACGTAAGTATGGTAGAATCAGATAGGAACTTTTCCACGCATACCCTTACACTCGGGTATTTTTTTCAGAGTAGGCTTTTTGGGTAGTTACTTTCTGACGTTGTATGAGCTACTCGGTTATTTAGCATAGAAGGGATTGGTGATAACGAGATATGTGGCGAGATGAGGTCGAGGATTCGTCATAGATTATCTGACATTCTCCTTACAGAGAAAACCTCGGAATAAACCCAACCAGATAATCAGCCCAAGCGGGAATCGAACCCACGCCCGGATCGGCAGGCAAGCGGCTAAGCGGCTGAGCGGCTGAGCGGCTTTCAGAATAGATTGGCACTTATTATATTCAGATGGCCGGTTTCACCAAGCTTCTTTAAATCAGCACAAACGACTTGTCAACAAAAGGATCGTTTAATTTTAACGGGATCTTTAAAAGTTGACAGTTTCACCAAGCCTCGTATCTTTAAAATTAACAGGCGTTTACTAACGAGGGGATTTTGTACTTGTATCTTGCATGTTTTGTTTTTCATACGACCATGGCTTCGAAATCGCGAATTTCATTGGTTACATATGATCATGGCTGACTTTGTTTGGCATGAGGGAACAATCATAGGCAAACGGGTAAGAGGCAGTAATTTTAAGAACATCTTCCTAAATACAGTATGTTGTCACACCGCAATTAAAAAAAAAAAGACAGCTGCTTCTAAATGTAAATAATAGGAATGTAGAGCAGTTAAATTGTAACTTCTAAAGGAAATCTAAGAAAATTTAGCGGACTATAAGGTCGACAGCTTCAAAATTGATGCCACACTTAATTATATACAAAGCATTCTAAGCAGTTATATTAGGCCTAAATTTAGGACGGGAAATCGCCTCTACCATAAATTGCATACTACTTTTCCACTGTATTTCATACAAATTTATTAGTACCCTGTAACAATTTTGCCATGCTTGTGTGGCAGGATTCAGGAGAGGTGTCATTAAATTGGATTTTAAGGGATATCCATTGTCTCCTAAAAGAAAATCTCTTTGCACCCTTTTCATTTAAAAGGCATCCTCCTTTGGAATGTTGTGCTATATCCGTCTAGACCGTAACATTATCTTAAACCGAGAAGAATCTGTTGGAGAGGCGTTAAGTGGGTATTCCTATCTGTCGTATTCTAACCTATTACAATTTTAATAAACTAGCGCTGAGGTAGTTCTGCTGGTTTCAGAAGTGAAAATCGTTGAATTTATAAGGGATTTTTTTGTGGTAATGCATTTGATCGCATATGCAAGGCATAACAAAAACCTAAACTAATCAAACGTAAACTGTCACAGATTCGTATGTGCAAGGTGTATAAGCAGAGTACGAAGGAAACTACCTCAGCGCTAGTTTAGCCACAATTTTTCTATACGGAGCTTACATAGGCCTATGAAATTGTTTGAATATTGAAGGAAAAATATGTTCTTCTATTGCAGATTCTTTTGGCTATATTACTGCCAGGATATACCATACGATTGCAACATGTACACAATCTATGTTGTCTATGACAACATAAAATTTAGCTATAAGCTTAGTAGGCCTATAGAAATAATGACTATTGTAATGTTGATAGTACGTCTGATAATTTATTCACATATCTAGACAATATAGCTTTTGATACCCCGTTCATATCATCAATTACCATTTCAAAACTTCCCGCAACATTATCTTAAAGCGAGAAGAATGTGTTGAAGAGGCGTTAAGTGGGTGATTTCTATCTGTCGTATTCTAACCTATACAGTATACTGGGTATTGAGTTTCTTCTAGAATCATTCTTACTACTTATTTCCTTAATGTGTAGCTTTCGTGGAATTCTTTATCACTTAATCTTCAAAATGATTATTCCGAGTGTTATTACAACATATAAGTTCGTCGTTATGTTGAAGTTCTAAATAAAGAACTTCATCATCGAATAATTACGTCCGCCATGTTGTTGACTTCTTAACGCATCGTTACTGTTTTAACGCGACGAATAGGTCCTGATAAATTAACGATGAATTTAAAGATGCGTTAGCAATAATGATACTTGGTGAAACACAAAAACTGACTAACGTGTCATTACATTATTTAACGAGACGTTATAATGATAACGAAGGTTGGTGAAACCGGCCATCAGGCACTTTGCTCTGAGTACACGGGACAGTTACACCGCTGTACATACAAACTTCAAAGCTATGAAGAAAAGTGAATAAAACGCAAATGAAATATGTAAAAGATAGACTACCAAATATGATGGTGAAATGCCGATCAGGGGTAAGATGACAGCAAGCAAGATACCTTCCTTAAACGACTTATTGATGGCTTCTGGGATCGAAAACAGTTCATTGAGCTTGAAACCATGATTGCATGATGATGATGATGATGATGATGATGAGAAGAAGAAGGAGAAGAAGAAGAAGAAGAAGAAAAGAAAGAAACCTCCTTGCATATTAGCCATTAAGCAATTGAACATTTTCCATCTCACACAAACTATGTACAAACGTGGAACAGGTATGACGGGTATGAAAGTAGAACTCATGCTTTCATGACTTCGTCACAGGAATGAGATAGTGTGGTCGTCACCACACTCTGATCACCTTTTAACCCCGGAGAACACCCGGCACTCAATTTGATAGGATGGATGGAGTCCGTGGTCGTTCTGGAAGTTTTGACAACGAGAAAAATTCTGATTGAACCAGCGAACTTCGAGTCCGTAGCAGTTAAGGCTGGTTCGCAATAAACCGGGAACGGAAACGACAACGAGAACGAGAACGGAAATAATGTTAAAATATGTATTTTTAATGTGAGCATACACAATAGTTAAGTCATTTTTTTCTACCATTGCTTCCTCATCTCATTGTTTGCGTAAAGTGACAGAGATGTTAGAAAAATAATTTAACCAGTTAATAAGAATTTTAATGTTGAAGTTTTGACCCCTTCCTTACGTTGACCGCCAACGTGCATCGACAGACTTTAATCGCTTCGTCTGAGCATGATGTTACATATGCGCAAGCATAGCTGGTACGGCCCCTTCGCCACGCACCAAGGCTTTCCGGGAGTGTAAAATTAATTTAATTATCATCAAGTTAAATTGTGAAGGGGAAACCCGCTATCTGTCATGCGTCAGGAAATATGGCGGAACAACTATTCCGTTAAGCGTTGTTACCACTTACAGGAATTAAAATGTGTTAACAAATTCAAAAATACGTAAACGAATATTTTTCGTCTTCATTATCACCATCTTTAAGGATTGTTCCCTTTGACATGCTCCGTAGTTATTCCTGTGAAAATTGGCAACTCAAGATGAGTCAAAACGATTATTTCTCGACACTCGGTAAAGATCCTGTTTTAGAGCTTCGATACCGGACACTACTACTTTAAAACTCATCACGTACCGGTAACAAAAATTGAAATACTTCGAAGACCATTGGATTTTTTTTTAACTAATAGCATGAGTACCTTGAAATGTGGTCTCAAGGTGCAGATAAGGAATTCCCAGGTTTAAATAAATTGTTTTGTTGGGAAATACCGGATCTTGCCAATTTTAATTAGACATGTGGATTTAATTTACAACCCTTGTACCTAACCGAAACAATGTTGGGCGGACGGAGGCAATACTTAACTTCTTACAATATTTGTATATGTATTTATTTAGCCTGACGAGTTACTCCCTTGGTTTGAATTGTAAGTTATTTTAAAAAAAAGCGTGTAAGAGGGTTTTAGGCTAGAAATGTTTAGTTTAAATGTAGTTCTGTTTATAAGTGTGCATAAGGGTGTAATTATTTGACTTATTTGAACTGTTGTATCCGTGAAGCGTGGTGAGTCAGTGAAGTTATGGTTTTACAGTGCAGTGAATAGTTCCGATCAGTGATCATTTATAATGTCAGTGAAATGTGTTCTATAGTGCCAGTGAAATGTGTCCTAAAGTTTCAGTGAAATGCGTCATAGTACCACTACAGTGAGTGAGATGAGAGTAAAGTGAAAGATTATTATCAGCACCAATGTGAAACTTATGTAGGGCCTATACATATGTAGGTTGTATTGTGCAAATTAGGTTCATTTATTAATTAGGTTATTTTATGTATTATTATTAATTGTAATTATTGTGTTAAATTGTATTGTGTTTTCTTATTGTATTGTCTATATAATTTTATTGTGTATTGTATATATTATGTATACCACTGCCACCGGGTGCTTGCCCACTTGCAGTGTAAATAAATACATATATACATATCTCTAGGAATTCTTATTAAACACCGCTACTAAAGGATTTCCAAATCTCTCAACTGGGATATTTAAAGTTTTATTTATCAGGTGTAACGGAGGATGAAGGATCTTCGTATCTTCCGTTTAATGATGAATAACGTTTATTTACGAACCTGCGCTACATACAAAATTTAGGCCTAAGCCATGCTGGCCCGTAACATGTTAAATGTCGATGACTGTAAAACTTAGGCAAGACAAATCTATCTGTTCATTACAAATACTGTTAGGTGTTTATGATGACCAGTAGGCCTACAGCAGCGTCGGGAAGACGGTCCTCTATGCCTATAATTTTCAGAGATATATATGGGAAGAAAGTTTTCTATTTATAGAAGAAAATGACGCAACGAAGTGTTTGGCTTGTTACAGAATATGATGAAAGAGAGATGGAACGGAGAAAAATTCTCTCCGGCGCCGGGATTTGAACCCGGGTTTTCAGCTCTACGTGCTGATGCTTTATCCACTAAGCCACGCCGGATACAATCCCGACGCCGTTTAGAATCGTCTCATCATGTGATGACGCAGAATATCTGCATGGAAATATCATATGTACTTCGGTACATCAAAATATATATGATATGCGTAATAAATCACTTTGTGATTTAAAACGGCGCCCATACCGTCGGATCCCGGCCAATCAGTCACTCATCTGAGTGCACCTCAACACATGTATGGACTTCGGTCCTGCGTTCATAGACATCTATGACGTAGTGCAGAGGGCGGCCACTAGAGGGAACCCAAGAGATGGAGCTTAATCTGAGACGATTCTAAACGGTGTCGGGATTGTATCCGGCGTGGCTTAGTGGATAAAGCATCAGCACGTAGAGCTGAAAACCCGGGTTCAAATCCCAGCGCCGGAGAGAATTTTTCTCCGTTCCATCTCTCTTTCATCATGTGATGACGCAGATTATCTGCATGGAAATATCATTTGTACTTCGGTACATCAAAATATATATTGTTACAGAATGTTAAACAAAGTGTGAAAATGTAATCTTTAACGGCGTTACTCATTATATCACTTGAAGGATTTCTATAATTAGACAAAGAACGTAGGCCTATGTCTATGGTTGAAAACCTGAAAAGTAAACTCCACAATGAGTAAGAATTGATCGCGCTACTGTTGCTAGAGTGAACTCCACAATAGCGTTACGCATTGTTTTTATTGTTTAGTCAACTGTCAGAAGATACGTTTGACCCTCATAATTGACACCCCATATTATGAAATGGCAAACTAAAAAAAGAGAACACCATGGCCTCCACTGTCGAAAATGGATTTTTTGGTAACGACCGCTAGATGGAAGTACTATTACCACAGTCTAGTACAGGCCTGCAGAACTCGCAAGTAAGGGAACTATGACGTCAGCCTCACTCCACTTCTATTGGGGATGATCGACTTCCGCCCCGGGAATGAATGTTGATGCAGCCGAGCGTAACTAGAACGCCGTGACCGCACAGGTAGAAAAGGTGGGTGGGGTAAGAAAGGGGAGGAAAGCAGTCGCTCTCAAGAGCTACAGTTCTGCAGGTCTGGTCTAGTATATACAGTCACGAAGCTTGTGTTGTGAGGGTACTAGGAACAATAGACTGTGCCGGTATTATTTCGCGTTGTCTGTGATGAGGCGAGTAGCGATCCTAGTGGTTAGCAACTATCTATGGATGCAATTCCATACATATTGAGCTTCGTGACTATATATACTAGACTGTGCTATTATTCCATGCAATTCCATCAGAGTTATAACGTGATTTCTTTTTCAGTCGCTAGATGGCAGCATAGTGAAATTGATAAAAGTTATCTTTAAAGTCCATAAGGTCAATCTGTTATATGTGATCAGGAATGGCACAAATAGGGTATCACTAACGAAGCAACTAAACCAGGATATTATGGGCTAAGGTAACAGTTTCTTTCACCTTCATTGCATACATCGCTAACTAGTAACATGTTACACTAATCAGACTTCAGATGTATACAAACAATTGTTCTTCCTTTGACACATAACGTCAAGTGAAATGTACCGCTTGATAATAGATGTACAATGGCGTTCAAAGATATCTGAACTCCAATTTTCTGATCATGCAAGCGAACTTTCTAAACACAGGATTTATGTAAGGACCAAAAATAATAAAAAAAAATTGACTAATTCCGCTAATTATCAGTAGACGACGCTATTATTGAGAGCGGTAAAAAAGTGTTTGGGAAAAATGATGTTTATGTATAAATTGTTCTTATAATTGACAGTAACAGCGATTTCCCGCTAAATCTAGTGTTTTTTTACAGTCATTAGACAAGAAGATAAAATTTTGAATTTTATAATGTGTGCATGTGTATGTATTTATTAACACTACAACCGGGTATACACCCGGTGGCAGTGATATATAAGATACAATAATACAATAATTAGAGCAATAAAAATGAAATAAAATAAACGTAAATTTATTTCTAACTATAAATAAGTAGATGCAATAAACCTAGGACTGTAAATAAATACTATTCTATAATAACGCGTACAATAAGCAAAAGTAAACCTAACTTATAAGTACTTCTATTACAACCATTATTACCAATTTAAGTAATTACATATCACCTTAATTAATTACATATCAACTTAATTACATATCATCTTAATGAATTACATATCACCTTAATTTATTTACATATCAACTAAATTACATATCATCTTAATTAATTACTTATCAACTTAATTACATGACACAACTTAAATAATTACACTGCACCTACAATTACATTTTCAGTCTAATCTTCTGAACCTTTCCTTAAATGTATTGATTTTCAGAGGACCACCCTGAAAGATTGCCGCAGATAAGCTGTTCCAGTCTACTATTGTGCGGTTATATTTATGTACTATTGGCTACACTGACTGTTGTCTTCGCCATCTATTCATAGAAGTAATAACTAAAGAAGCTATACTTACACGAACAAGTTATCGATCACTATCGATTAGTAGAGGTCGGGTCAGGTATCTTTGAGCGCCGGTGTACATATGTACACATCACCTCCATCAGAGGGACTTCACGCTTTGACAGACACATTAGTCCTTTGCAGATAATTGCAACAACAACCTCACTTCATACTCACGATTGCTCAATGACCTACAACTAGAATTAATTTACTCGCTAAATGATATTGAGTTAAAGAACAAATATCAGAACACAAAAAATAGAAATCATTTCAACGCTCGTTCCCCACGAGAAAGGTTTCCCAAACTTCACAACCTTGTTACTGCAAGAATTTGATACATGTTCAGAACTACCTACATAAGCGAAACACTATTTTCCTTAATAAAGCTTACAAAGTCATGTCACAGAATACAACCAAGTGGTGAATACTTGAAAGTATGCTTGCTTACGACTGATTAGAATCGACGGCAATTCGGAAGGCGGTAGTCTGCTAGGGTTTGCGTTAAGAGAGACAGATAGAGAGGGCAAGGCAGCGTACAACATTGCCACATCGTACTTCACGCGCACGTGCAATACAAATAGCGCAGGAGAGAATTTAAATTATCAAAAGACAATAATGACCTTAGCCGTTGATTACTGTAAGCATGGCACCAAACAAACCCTCTTTCCTTCACTAACAATATTCTTTGCACGGTTCTCAATCCCACACCACATGCTTCTGCAGTCGTTTCTTGCGTGTTGGCAACGTTGCAGCCGGTATCAAGATGGCCGGAAGCGCTCTGCTCGTCAACGTTTTTAAAATAATTATACACCTTAAACACTATTTTCCGCACCTGCCTGTGCAATACTTCTTTTTTTTACAGTCTCTTTTTCCATTTATTTATCTTACATATACACAGTAAATGTTAGTTTTACTTATTCAATGCAATGAAACACTCACACGTGAACAAACGAACTTGGGAAGTACTTGTTACAGACTGATTCCGATTGGTTCTGCTGTACAAGCTTATGACGTCACATGCCAGAAATGCTACGGCGCATGTAGCAGCCGACCGCCTTCCGAACTGCCGTCTAGTCTAGTACTCATTAATAGTCCAACGTATTGAAAGACTGCTTGCAAACCGGAAACTGCAGAAATCGCGGCAAATCCGTGATGTCTAAGACAAGGTATTTTGATTAGTGAGTTTAATTTCAGTTACAACATTTATACCCTTTATCATTATTTAGTTAGGCTAAGTGAATTTTGTAATATTCAGAAGTAGGATAGCTATGCATGTATTTATTTCATATTATATTAGTATCTATATAAAATAGTCTATTAATATCATTAGTAACTTTGTAATAAACAGTGAAAATATACTTCACTTTATTTTTTGAAGTTATTGTATGTATCTTCACCGTTTCATTGTAAACTTTTATATTTTTATTTGTTTTCTGAATCCTTGTGGTCACCCATATTAAAGACCAGATGGTTTTATTTAATAAATCCGATATAGCCTGTAATATTGTTTTACATCGTTTTACACACTCATTTTTCATGTACTATTGGTTACTTGCGAGCAATTAATGCACGTAGATACTAGATACCGATGGCTGGCTTATGTGAGGGTGGCATTGAACCTCCGGATTCCTTAAAAGCCATAAGTAAGTAAGTAAGTAAGATAATAATTTAAGTTACTAATTACTTTTAATATACCAATCTATTTTAAATATAGATTTCTGTAAATAGGAAAGTAATATATTTGAAACTGTGAAAAAATTTTTGCGTAGCCTATACTTCACATAATTAAATTATTCTATTTATAAACGAATTCAGCTATCATACTTTTGTTCTTATTAAAAGAACTTTATGTAGACAGAACAGAAAATAAAAGTTTATCTCACAGTATGTTAATATGTCGTTTGATTGATAGTTATAGGAGATAAATTATAAGAATGAGTAGGGTATAATTGGTAGCTTGATAAGAACTGAATTGTTACGAAACAGGTAAAACTTATAATTAGAAAGTATGTGTAATTTCTTATAAGTTCCCAGTAAAGCAAATTCATGTTTCTCTGTCTGCAGGATTTCCATGAATCTTTCACGTTGTTAGAAATGTTATAGATTTAGTAGTTTTCCTTGTTTCTTTACATAGCTATACAGGATGTCCCATTTATCTTGTGCACCTATTATAACTTTTTTGTTTGGATAGGTATTGGAATTTTTGTTTTTTAGCGTTATGTTAGAACGAGGGGCTAACATGAATGTAGAGATTTGGTGCATGTAACTACATTATGGTACAAGATACATGTGACGTCACCAATTTTTCAGATAGCACTACATACTTTAATAAAGTTACATTGATTACACACATTAAGACGAGTTCAAAAATGTATCACAATGTCACCTTCCCAATCAATAACAACAAAATGCAAAATAAATGTCATCAGAATATGCTGTTAGTTGTGCTGCCTCATTCATCTTGTGCATTAACTTACACAAAACGAAAGACGACTGACGTCCGTACACGTCGTGTGTTGTGTGTTTGCTGCTCTCTTAACATGTAAACAAATCACAACAAATGTCGACGCCACAATCCACGTACAGTGGCCTGCACGTTCTCCGGACCTGTCACCACTCGACTTCTTCCTGTGGGGAACTGTAAAGGACAGTGTGTACCAGAACATTCTGACAACACCAAACGATATGCAGTAATCCATTCGACAGGCTTGTGTGTCCATTCAGCCAGCAACATGCAGGGCAGTCATAAGGTCTTTCGATGAACGCTTTCGAATGTGCATTAATGTGAATGGTCACTATTTGGAACATATTTTGTGACTCTCAAAGCATAACATTATCACATTAGAAGTACGTTTTTGTTTCGTTTTGTTGTTATTGATTAGGAAGGTGACATTGTGATACATTTTTGAACTCTTCTTAATGTGTGTAATCAATGTAACTTGATTAAAGTATGTAGTGCTATTTGAAAAATTAATGACGTCACGTGTATCTTGTACCATAATGTAGTTACATGTACCAAATCTCTACACTCATGTTAGCCCCTCGTTCTAACATAACGCTCAAAAAACAAAAATTCCAATACCTATCCAAACAAAATAGTAATATGCGTTACAAGAGCGGTATGTTGACGTTTTCATGGTCGAGGAAAAGATTGAAAAAGCGAAACGTAGTTGAGCTTTTTTAATTTCCGAGAACATGAAAACAAACATACCGCTCGTGTATCGTACATTATTTTGTGCGAAGATCGTTTATTACATACCTAAAGATGAATTTCTAATTAGTTGCAATGAAATCTCCATGTTGGTTTCTGTGTAATGACGGCAACTTCGGAAACCCAAAATATCTTTCTTCAACATTGTTGCTATAAAATGTTTTCTGTGTTTACTATACTCCAGCAGGCCGTGATATACGTCTGTCTTTTTTTTTCCCCAGTCTATGAATGCGAACTTAAAACAAACGGTAAGGTTATGTAATGATTTATTTTTCATTCTCATATTTTAACAATATTATTTATATAATATATTGCAGTAATAACATCGGCATCTGGAATCTTGTTGATTTTTTCACGGCTTCCTTAATGTTACTTGTATCTTTTTTTATTTTATTTTATTTGGTTATTTTACGACGCTGTGTCAACATCTAGGTTATTTAGCGTCTGAATGAAATGAAGGTGATAATGCCAATGAAATGAGTCCGGGGTCCAGTACCGAAAGTTACCCAGCATTTGCTTGTATTGGGTTGAGGGAAAACCCCGGAAAAACCTCAACCAGGTAACTTGCCCCAACCGGGATTCGAACCCGGGCCACCTGGTTTCGCGGCCAGACGCGCTGACCGTTACTCCACAGGTGTGGACGTTACTTGTATCAGGAATGCAATAAGTTTCGTGGAGTAGTAGACTTTACTTAATTTTTGAAAATATTTAAAAACAATAATTAACATTGCAATTTAGGTGAAATTGCAGTGGTAAGTTTCCAATTTATAATTATTACTATGTTAAACGTCTCTAAAAATAATATGTTAAAAGCCTAAAGCAGTAAAATGAATGTCGCTCTTAAGCGGTAAGAAGAGGGACATTGTTATGTGTGTTACGTTGGGAATACTGAATGTGGTATTTCACACTTACCGCGTATTGGTTCTGTGCGGAAAACAAGCAAATACGCACGATCTCGCACAAAAGTTATAATAGATGCACAAGATAAATGGGACACTCTGTATTGCATTGGTCATCAATGCGCAAACCTTCCTTACTTAGTACATCATCTTGTTAGTCATGCCCAATAAATAGGCGGAATTCAAGTACTGCATTCCTCCTTTTCAGCTTACTTTTAGTCTCACTTGAATTTCTCGTGCTTTTCTGCGGTTTTTTAATCTTAAATAGCCCGTCTGTCTTCTCTTCTGTTGTTATTAAAGTTGTTTCTCATGTAAGTACTTGTTGCTCATTCTTGGTAATCTAATTGTCTTCCAATCCTGCATATGATTGACTTGTTGTGTCTACCTAATTTTTTATTCTGGACAGCATATACGTTTTCTTATTTTTGTTGTATCTATTACAGTAACTCTGGAGCTCGAGACTTTATTCAAATGCTGCTTTAAATCTGACAAAATTAATTTCTTTTCAAAGTATTTCCTTTATAACCACTATCGTCGTCGTCCTCACCACCACCACCACCACCATCATCATCATCATCATCATCATGATCTGTTAATGATTAGATTGACCTCTGTTCGGCTGCTTCATGTTTTCCTCGAACATTCAGGACTCTCCTTTTTTCTGGTGGGCCAGGAGTTCTGTTGACAGTTTTTCGTTATCCATAATTCAATTCAATTCAATTCAATTCAATTTATTAAGCCATTAAACATACAGTGATAGGATTCTTCACAATACAGAATGGAGGGAAAAAGACATACATTTGAAAATACACATGTAATTGAAAACAGTAAAGTTAATTAGAATGAAAACACAAAACATTTTGAAACTCTAGAATTAATGAAAACACTTCACTCTTAATGTAATATTTGTAACTAAATGTAAATAACTTTATTTATTAAAAAACAATTTCGTATGAATTTATGTTAAGAAACTCATATAGAGAGTAGAAAGGATTAATTAAAAGCCAATTATAAAATCTAGCTTTGAAACTATTGGTTGGTAACCTATAATATGGACTGGGAAGCGTATTATATAATTTCATCCCCATGACAGAAACATTTGTACTAGTTTTATATAATCTACAGTATGGAATATTAATTTGTTCACTATTTCTAATTTCATGATCATGTATATTGGCTATTAATGAGTTATTGTCTGTATTTTGTCGAGTGTAAAGGACTAGGTCGTATATATATATATATATATATATATATATATATATATATATATATATATATATATATTTATGACAGTTAATATCTGTGATTGTTTGAAAAGAGGTCGACAATGTTCAAGAGAGTTTGATTGACATAGAATTCTAATGTCTTTCTTTTGCAAAATCAAGATACTCTCAATTTTGCTACCATTTTCCCAAAAAATTAAGGCATACCTAATTATCGACTGAAAGAACGAAAAGTAGGCGCATCTTAAATAATTTTGAGAAACGCAAGTCACTAATTTCTTTAATAAATATATAACTCTTGATAATTTTGTGCATATATATTCGATATGTTTTTCCCATGTTAAACTGGAATCTATAAAAAGTCCTAGAAATTTTGTATAGTTTTGTATGTTGTCCTTTTTTATTACATGATCTAGGGTAAAAGTTATGTTGTTAGTCTTTTCTTGATTAAGCAAAAACCCATTAGAATCAAACCATAAAGTCATCTGTGATAGAATATCATTGGTTAGAGCATGTAATTAATTCAGAGTAGAGCTAGAACATAAGAATGTAGTGTCATCAGCATACATAATAGTTATAGCTTTAATGAATTTAGGAAGGTCATTTATTGCTACTAAGAATAGCAGTGGACCAATTATTGAGCCTTGTGGAACACCATAATGCATACTGGAGAGACTTGACCAATTTTCGCCTATTGAGACTAATTCCCTTCTACTATGAAGATAGGTTCTAAAAATATTTAGTGTATTCCCTCGAATACTATAAAATTCTAATTTTGATAAAATTAAGTTGTGATCAACGCAATCGAACTCTATATTGAGACATTATCTCTGCCTGTTTATGTTTGGAACATAAATATACAAGACGGAGCAGCAGATAACTTGGAGTTTGGGGTGTGAACTTTTGGAATAAATAATGAAATCAACCATACAATATATCACGCTCAGTGTCATTGAAAAGAGTAGGCCTAATTGTCAAATAATTTTCTTTTCTTTATGTTCGACTTGCTTTAGTTTTATCTGTAGACAATTATAAATTTAAACATTTTATAATTTAATCTATTAAATAAATAATCTTTTTCTGTTTCAGCAGAACTACTTGCTCATCATTAAATTGTAGGTATAAATTTCTCTTTCGTCAATAGAAATTTTTTAAATGGTGGACTTGAATATTTTTTGTCCCGAAAATACAACAGATTTCTTTGTCTTGTTTGAACTTAATTTATTTCTGGTTTGAAAACAAATCCACGAAACTTACTTCAATCTCAGTTGAGTTCCCGTTGAGGGGTTAATCGATGCATAGGCTATATATTATATAATATAGTTTTATATTATACATTAGGTGTATTATAGATTATGAAACAATATTGTACTATGAATAATTTCGAGGGAAAAATTGTTCCGGGACCGGGTATCGAACCCTAGACCTTTGGTTAAACGTACCAACGCTCTACCAACTGAGCTACACGGGAACTCTACCAGAAACCTATCCAATTTTTCCCTCTATATCCACAGACCTCAAAGTGTGCTGACAACCGTCAAGCAACCAACATCGAGTGCAAACTAACTCTGTTTGACTTAAATTGTGGTTTTCTGTTAACGAACAGTGACGTATATTGTGCAAATCAAGCTTTCAGGTATAACTCCCTGTAAAGTTAATTTCAATAATTTCGAGGGAAAACCCACAATTTAAGTCGCACAGAGTTAGTGTGCACTCGATGTTGGTTGCTTGACGGTTGTCAGCCCACTTTGAAGTCTGTGGATTGGTGTCTGGTAGAGTTCCCGGGTAGCTCAGTTGGTAGAGCGTTGATACGTTTAACCAAAGGTTCCGGGTTCGATACACGGCCCCGGAACAATTTTTCCCTCGAAATTATTCAAATCAACTTTACAGGGCGTTATACCTGAAAGCTTGATTTGTGCAATATTGTACTATATTTTAAAGCTTTAAGCGTTTAGTGTAGCCAATAAGAGTAAGCTTATAAAAGTTTTTTAACTTGGTCATTCAACGACGCTGTATCAACTACTGGGTTATTTAGCGTCAATAAAATTGGTGATAGCGAGATAGTATTTGGCGATATGAGGTCGAGGATTCGCCACAGTCTATCTGACATTTGCCTTACGGTTGGGGAAAACCTTGGAAAAACCGAAGAAGTAATCAGCCCAAGCGGGAAACGAACCCGCGCCCGAGTGCAACTCCGGATCACCAGGCAAACGCACTACTAGTATCTGATTTTGGGGGACCAAACCTGTAGTTAACTGAAATTCTATAAAGGGACATCATTTTATATTTACTAACATGTCTAATATTAATCTGGCTATATCTTTGGATTAACGGTTGAGAACCGGAAACAACGTTTGCTCCCGACTAGAGTTTGATTATAGATCACTGGCGTAAAATAAAAAAACAAATCACTTCACTAGGTATAAGAGGGAAGAAAAGTAGTTAATCCATTTACGTAAAGTAGGCAATATCGTGATTTAGGTTTCCTTTAATCAAAATACAGTACAGTATTAACGAGTGTTTTTACTCACGAACTGAGCTGTCCATGTGGACGTATTCAGTATGCAGTGTACATTATACTATCTACAGCACATTAGCGTACAATATAGAGAATGAAGTTAAATTGAAAAATAATCATAATATGGATATTTAAACACACTTTTTAAAATGGTGGCCGTTCATTTCGATACAGGCTTCAGTTTTTTTTTCTCTCTCCATATTATCGCACTATAGACTATTGTACCTAATTCCAATTTCCAGTTTCGTTCTTCGTACTAGTAACTCCTGTTGAAATAATTCTGTACCTACTCTATAAAAGAGTACTTTACTTACTGTAAATTTAATCTTCACTTCTGCCCAATCCGAAAAGATAAAATTACTCAGACATGCTATCTACTGTCCGTCCAAGTGGTTTTGTCGCAGGATCATAGAAAGGAGGAAAATCACGTGACAATTAATTAACGAGGCCCTTTTATTTAAGTTATTTTAAACAGTTGTATAATATTACGTAGATGTCCAATTCCTAACAGAAATTAATGTTTTCAGAAAAGAGCTAAGACAGCCCAGCCACTAGCCTTTGCAGACGGGCGAGCAGAAGCGGGTGGGAGAAACAGGAATGTGACGTAGGCAAACGGACAACAGTAACTGTGCGAAAATATGATTCAATATTGAAAGCTCTTTCGTCACTGGAAAACGCGAACATGTTTCTGAAACGTACTATACTCACTAACTCAGTACTGTTTGTGTTTGCTATGACCATAAGGCGACTTTGACTGTATACGCTTGGTTCTGTGTGGAAAACGGTTGGAAGTTTACTAGTATAGGGGTGGGAGTGAAGTACATTCAAAACTCAAGTGCATTAAAAATTGAAGTAAAAAGAAAATGATGTCTCTGTAGAACTGTAGCAGTGGTGATATTCGGCCGGTTGTTAAATTATTTCTAGGTAATGTTTGCAATTACCATGGGCATATACTGTATATGTTTGATATAGGTACACATGAGAGAACCGGTTGTTAAACTTTTTGAATATCACCACCGGACTGTATGGAAAGAATATTGATCTACCTTCGGTCTAGCAGAAAGATCTGTCTGTTTTTTGACGCAAATCAGTGAAACTATGAAGTCCTTTTTAACTGTAGAGACGTTACTAAAAGTCACAATTGACGGATTCTTGCACAAGTGTGTGCACCATATATTTATCTATGCGGTGCATACTAAATGTCGATTTTGAAATAAAATTGGACTTGACCGGTTTTTACACCCTGATCTTCCATTAATCCCTTATTTTAGATATGGAACCAAACACACAAACTTCTCGACGACAAAATCAATGTAAGTTTACACTTTACATACAGTAGATCCAATGCTACATGTTAACGAATTTTTAGTCAGTGCTTTTGAATATTGGCCTATTTTGTATAATGCATATTAAAGAAGATTTTAGGGAATGAATTTCTTTACTTACTTAATGGCTTTTAAGGAACCCGGAGGTTCCTTGCCGCCCCCACACAAGTCCGCCACTGATCCCTATCCTGAGCAAGATTATTCCATTCTCTATCATCATATCCCATCTCCCTCAAATTCATTTTAATATTATCTTCCCATCTACGTCTCGACCTCCCTAAAAGTATTTTTCCCTCCAGCCTCCCAACTAACACACTATATGCATTTCTTGATTCACCCATACGTGCTACATGCCCTGCCCATCTCAAACGTCTGGATTTTATGTTCCTAATTACATGTCGGGTGAAGAATACAATGCGTGCAGTTCTGTGTTGTGTAACTTTCTCCATTCTCCTGTAACTTTATCCCTCTTAGCCCCAAATATTTTCCTATGCACCTTATTCTCAAACACCCTTAAAGTGAGAGTCCAAGTTTCACAACCATAAAGAACAATCGGTAATATAACTGTTTTATAAATTCTAACTTTCAGATTTTTTGACAGCAGACTGGATGATAAAAGCTTCTCAAGCGAATAATAACAGGCATTTCTCATATTTATTCTGTGTTGAATTTGCTCCCGAGTATTATTTATATTTGTTACTGTTGCTCCAAGATATTTGAATTTTTCCACCTCTTCGAAAGATAAATCTCCAATTTTTATAGTTACATTTCATACAATATTCTGGTCACGAGACATAATCATATACTTTGTCTTTTCGGGATTTACTTCCAAACCTATCTCTTTACTTGCTTCTAGTAAAATTCCCGTGTTTTCCCTAATCGTTTGTGGATTTTCTCCTAACATATTCACGGGGAATGAATTTCCTAAACCTATTAATTGATTTCATTTTATTAATTGCTTTTAGACTGGTTTTTATTTGTTCCTTGAACGGGCGAATGTTCTATAATAAATACTGCCTTGTTGTGTATTATGTGGACCCGTGTTCATGGTATCATATAGGCTATAGCTGAAACGAGGCTATCACATCCAGTACGTTTGACGCATGTTCCACCTCTTTGTCGCAGTTTTTAAAGGACGTTGTTCATTCTTTATATATCGAATGAGTTAATATTTTGATAGAAGTTGGACTGGCGGCCTATATCCAGATCTGCCCAACTTACTCAGTTTCGCTCTGTAAATAACGTGTGGTCCGATAGGGTATGTTTGGTTGAGATGACGTCTCGCTGAACCTTTGAGCGTTTAGTTCCTGTTCAATGGCGCAGCGATCAAAGCGTGGGTACAGTCCACGGAACAACCTGCGCTCATCTCAGGTGTCTGTGTCGAAGACGTAAGTGTGCCCACACTGTCAAATAGGGAGTAGTGGGTATAGTGAAACACAAAATATTAAGACATACTGTATATATGCAAGTGAAATTTCAAGTATTTTTAAAATCAAGTGCAACAGAAATATACATTAAAACATGGACAGAAATGTTAATAGATAAAGGACATAATATACAATACGTGTTTGTCAAAAAAATGAAAATGTCTCACTGTTCCCACTCATGGGGGTACAGTGAGACACCAGTAACTATTAACGGACATTGAAATGATTTACATTTATTTCAAAAGAAAAGAAAGCTTGCTGTCTATCTTGCCATGTTCTGTAGACTTATTAAGAATCATTTTGATATCTGACTTGGAAACCATTGAAACATCTGGAACATTTGGAAAAGTGAATTTTCTTATGACTTTTCAAACATTCGCTAAAAAATAAAATGAATTTTTGGTGACAACAAAGCTTATAATTATAAGAATTTAATTTAATTCTTTATTATTTTTTAATGTTTTTTTTAAATTTTGTGAACAATTTTTTATTTAAGAAACCATTAAAATGTAAAGTATCCATTATTTTAAGCTATAGTTCCTAAATTGGTTACTAGTATGTTCATTTTTAATGCTAGTTACCAGTAATAGTAATATGCGTTAGAAGAGCGGTGTGTTGAAGTTTTCATGTTCGAAGAAAAGTTTGAAAAAGCGAAACGTAGTTGAGCTTTTTTAATTTCCGAGAATTGAAAGAAAACATACCTCTCGTGTATCGTACATTATTTTGTGCGAAGATCGTTTATTACATACCTGAAAGAGTAATTCTAATCAGTTGCAATGAAATCTCCATCTTGGTTTCTGTTCAATGACGGCAAATTTACAAAACAAAAATATCTATCTTCAACATTGTTGCTTTAAAATGTTTTCTGTGTTTACTATACTCCAGCAGGCCGTGATATACGTCTGTCTTTTTTTCCCCCAGTCTATGATGAGTCTGGAATCTTGTTGATTTTTTCACGGCTTCCTTAATGTTACTTGCATCACGAATGCAGTAACTTTAGTGGAGTTGTAGAGTTTACTTAATTTTTGCAAATATTTAAAAACAATAATTAACAGTGCAATTTAGGTGAATTTGCAGTGGTAAGTTTCCAATTTATAATTATTACTATATTGAACGTCTCTAAAAATAATATGTTAAAAGCCTAAAGCAGTAAAATCAATATGTCACTTAAGCGGTAAGAAGAGAGAAATTGTTATGTGTGTTAGGTTGGGAATATTGAATGTGGAATTTTAGACTTTCCGCGGATTGGTTTTGTGCGGAAACCAAGCAAATACGCACGATCTCGAACAAGTGTAATATAATTACAGTTTATTTTTGCAAATCATTGGTACATGGGAACAGTGAGACGTCTCAGTGTACCCTTCAATGGCATGTCTCACTGTTCCCTTTACGCATAGCTCGTTTAAAATTGGCACCATCACTTCAAAATCAAAACAAGAAAGACGAAACTTTGCAAAACATAACGTCAAATACCATAGTATTAGGTAACAAAACATTCATATTTCTATTTAATTTGTGTATCCAATATAACTTTCATAAACAAAAGCCAAAATTTTACTTCTAGAGCGAAAAATTACGAATTATTTTTTCATCACTCACCTTTATAACTAGAATCAAATCGAGTATGAAAATACTGTTACTTTACTCATGCAACATACAACTCCACTGTTACAAACATTTCAACATAAAAATTTACCATCTAATAAAAAATGTCTCACTGTACCCACTTCTCCCCTACTTCTTGCCAGACGTACTGCACTTGTAGTAGTTGTAATAGTATTAGATCCCAAAAGTTGTAAATGTCCACCATTGAAAGAAGCCACATATGTGAAATATCTGGGTATCATTATTGACCAGAATTTAAAATGGCCTCATCACATTACTTATCTTTGTAAGAGGCTTCGTAAAACAATTTATAAATTCGTTAATCTTCGATGCTACTTACCCATTAGAGTTCTATGAAATGTTTATTTGGCCATTTTTTAGTCTATCGTTCAATATGGTATTATTGTTTGGGGTGAAAGTACAAAAATTAATCTTAGTCCGTTAAATTTACTACAAAAACGAATAATTAAAATTTGTTTGAAGAAACGTTTTGATTATCCAACTAAATTAATTTATTCTGAATTTAATGTATTTAATATTGAACAAATTTATAAATATACTCTGTTAAAATTTTATCATAAAAATCGTAATAAGTTTATATTACAGGCACATAATCATGACACAAGGCGAAATAATAATTCAACATTAGTAGAACCTAAATGTTTCACATCTGCTGGTCTGAAGCATAGCATTAATTTTGGCCCTCGTTTGTATAATTCTTTAGCTAAATTACACCCAGAACTTCTAACATGTAACCAACTAACATATAATAAGAAAATTAGAAACGTGTTAATGTCTTCAATTTGAATAAATATATTTATAGCCTATGTGTATGAATTAATCAGCCTATATTATATTTGTATTCTATAATTTTGGAATTTATATTTTTTTATAAATTGTCCTACTTTATTCACGTACGATATTATTCTTCTATATGTTAATATTATATTATATAAATTCAATGCCGCTGGTATTTTAATTTTTATTTCCTATTTTATTTTATTTCATTTTCTATATTCCTCTTATATTAATATAGGCCTATTATATTATATAATTTCACTGTAGCTGTAGTTTTAATTTTAGTTCCTATTTTAGTTTACTTTGTATATTCTCTTATATGCTTATTAATAATATATCTTAACGGCGACCGAACACGAGCGCTGCTCATTCGGTCCTCAAATTTTGTTAATATTACTGTATTTCCTTTCTTATATTGATTGTATTATTTTACTTCTATTTCTATAGTTGTAATTATATTCTGTATTCTGTATATTTAAATTTAAATAAATAAATAAATTAATAATAATAATAATAATAATAATAATAATAATAATAATAATAATAATAATAAAAGTATCAGCCGTATAGTAATAGTAGTTTCTTTTGTGACATTTTCAATTGCAGAAGTTATTCTGCGTCGTGGACGAGAAATTTTTCCTGGAGGCCTCTTTCATGGGCAGAGTTCATTCATGTGCCGTAAATATACAACATGGTGACCCAAGTTTTACTTCCGTCCCGGAAGTCATGATGAGTATTTAAATTTTAATATGTATTTTCTAGTAGATTCTCACCTTTAAACTGTTCCTAAGTTTAAGACAGTTAATGCCGTGTCTCAGTCAATTTATTTAACATTTTAAAGAAGATTCTCTGTACTTAAGGGCAAATATAGGCAAATGAATTTTTTTTAATTTAGACATTATTAGGCCTAGATAGTTTGTCCTATTTAATAACCTCCCAAAATTTTATGTCATAAATCTACCTAGAAGTGCTATTTAAAATATTTAAATACCAAATAGATAGGCCTAAAAGTAAAGTTTTGTACTGACCCAGAAAAAAATGGGCCGCCTAATTTTACTAAGTTTAAGATACAACGCATTACACGTGTGCTGTAAACAAGAATGCCTAAATCACTGATGTCAAAGCAAGCGCATTTTTCTGACCTTGACGTCGTGCGCAGGCATCAAGCGCTAAGTACGGAAAGAGGAAGGGTTGTGTGTATGAATAAGTAGCCTGTTGGATTAAGAAAACCGTGGTGCACAAACTTCAAACGGAACGTGAAATTTTATGTTATTTTTATATGGCTTATTTCTGTTTGATATTTTCTATATTGTCTGTAAAACAAAAGTACTAATATCAATTTCTTAATATTGCACTTGTGTTTTAAATGTTAATAACATAATAAAGAGTTAAGAAGGAATATTCACATAAATTCAATAGTAGTACAACTATACTGTACTAAATGGATGAAACACATCTATAGAAGCTATAGAGTTGACATTTTTACAACACATAGGCAAGTATCTGTATTCTGTAACAGTAGTTGCTTTGTTAATTCATTTCCTTACAAACAATTTCCATGCGAATATTTTCAAAACTGTCAATACACTATCTTCAGTAATACGTATTTACTGTTTATTAGATTTACGAAAACATTCTGTAAGGCTACTAAATAAATAGGCCTATATCTGAAAATTTCACTTTTCTGTTAAAAAAGTTGAGAAAATATTTCTTTTGAATAAAAAAAATCAAACTTGTGAAAAATGAGCATTAAAATTAAAACTTACATTCTTATAATGCACTTAAACTTCTCAGACAGATCTAAAAATTGTCATGGATACAGTTGTAATAAGTTCTCTTCCCTTTATCTATTGAATCAGTGCTGGCCATCCCTGAATATAGCTCGACCAAGCGGCATATACCACCTCTTTCGTCTGTCTCTTTCCTTTCCGCTGTAAAGCTCTCAGGCTCTCCTGAGCTCTAAAGCGCGCGCTTGCTCCTATGGGCATCAATTGACGTGATTGGCCTAAATGTATGCTACTTGTGGACAGTCTTGCGCAGCTTGTTGCCTACATTCAGTGGGACTGCTACCAAGACTCGGCGCACATTTTATTTCCGTTTCTGTAGATACATTGTAGACTTTAAAGTCATTTTACTGAAACGTTAAATTGTTTCTGTTAAGGTATGTACAGATACGGAAATAAAATTTGGAGCTCCCTTATTGTATAAGTTTCGTTTACAACACATTGCATGTGCAGTAAAGAAGAGCCCCTGTATATATGCTACTTGTGAACAGTCGTGCGAAATTGTTGCCTACATAAAGGTGGACTCCCATCAAGACGTGCTCCAAATTTTAATTCCGTATCTGTACATATTTCTTCAAAACTACTGGAGCTAGGTAATTAAATTTTGCACACAAGTTAGTATGACCAATATAATATACAGGGTGTTTCTGGGCTGGTGTTACAAACTTTCAGGGATGATGGGAAAGGCACATGTCACCAGCTTCCAGATCTATTTTTTTTGTGAAAATAAAAAAAAATGATGTATACATATAATAACATTTTTCCAAACATTTATATATGTACAGTGGAAGCTCTTAAGTTCGACATCCTATAGTTCGACTGCTTGCGTAGGAGAATTAGACACGCTCCTATACGGGCACTAAGAAATGGGTTTGCCATTTGAATGGGAATTGGTTCTGTGTCTTGTAGTGATACTTTTGTTAAAGGGAAACAGAATATTTTATTGATTAGAACATCCATATTGATCACTGATTTTAAATTAATGAACTCTTCTTTTTCTATTTGAGAATTGTGCCGTTTGTGAGACAGACCTGTCGAAACCCACTGTGGTACTAGAAGCGCATACACAAGTCTCGGGGCGGGCAGGAAATGCAAGTACAGTACTGTATTCGTTGATGGATAACCAATGAGAATTTGTATTCATTTCACCTACCACACCCACTACCCTTATTGGACTGAACTTTCAATTCTGTTCTGTCGAACTTAGGAGAGTCCATTGTATAGGCCTATAAGATTAATTTTTATAAAAAATTGAAGTTTATACCTTAAAGTAATAAACTCCAAAATATCGTAGCCTATCTGTTGGAAAAGTGATCTGATAAAAATCGATATGTCTATATAGACCGCAGCACTTTTATTGTGCATGGAAAATTGGCTTCCTCTACAATGAAGACTGCAGTAGTGGTAAAGTATTTTGTCATATAATTGATTGCATTTTTGCCTATGTCCCCCCTTAACGCAGACAGAACAGCTAGAGAGCAAGTTTAAAAAAATTTTCAATTATAAATTAATCGTTAAGACCGTTATTAGGAGAAAAAATTCAAGAATCCCAACAGCATTAGCTACGAAACATCATTTACAGCAAAATGAAAAATATAGACCCCAAATTTAGTATTTTGTTATGTTCCAAGAGAGCGTTAAGATGAGAGACGACCGAATTGATGAAACGATCAAAAGCAACTATCTTTAAGAAGGGAGCATGCGTAATCCTAATGAGCGACTGGATAGTAGTAGTAGGAGAAGGACAAGATGGAAGAACAGTTGGGAAATATGGATTTGGAAAAAGAAGTGGCAGAGAAGAATTTTTGGTGAATTTCTGTGAAAGAAATGCAATGATTGATGGAAATAGATTATTCCAACAACATAAACGAAGGAGATAATATCATTATACAATATTATACATGTTTGTCATCCATTCAGATGTCCCAGGTTCGATCCCCGGCCAGATCGTGATGGAATTTGTGGTAGACAAATCAGACGTTGCAGACAAACACTTCATCTCCAGCAGTTAAAAATAGGCTGGCTGAAATCTTGGGGATACGAGTTTCCGATGCTGATATAGGACTCTGGGGCTTATCAGATGGGACCTAGCTCTGTCAGGACAGATTCAGGATGCCCCATCTGTTAGCATTGTATTCACGAATGCTACCCAGACCACCTGTCGAATCCCTCCTGGGTTGGGCCCTCGAAAAGCAAGCCAAGCCCCTGACATTGGTTCCCAGATGTTCCTGAACTACAGGGACATCATTTTATTTTTATTTCAATTTTTATTGTACCTGAGTTTTTTAATGTACTTCACTCCCACCCCTTCTACTAGTAAACTTACAATCGTTCGCCACACACAGCCAAGGCCGCGTATGCAGTACTGAGTTAGTGAGTATAGTACGTTCCAGAAATATGTTCGCGTTTTCCAGTGACGAAAGAGCTTTCAATATTGAATCATATTTTCACACAGGTATTGTCGTCCATTTGCCTACGTCATATCCTGGTTTCCCCCACCTGCTTCTGTTCGCCCCTCTGTAAAGTCTAGTAGCTGGGCTGTCTTAGCTCTTTTCTGAAAACATTAATTTCTGTTAGGAATTGGACATCTACGTAATAATATACAACTGTTTAAAATAACTTGAGTAAAAGGGCCTCGTTAAGTAAGTAACTGTCACGTGATCCCCCCCCTCTTTCTACGGCCTTGCGACATAACCACTTGGACGGACAATAGATAGCATTTCTAAGTAATTTTATCTTTTCGGATCGGGCAGAAGTGAAGATTGAATTTACAGTACGTAAATTACTCTTTTATAGAGTAGGTACAGAATTATTCCAACATGAGTTACTAGTACGAAGGACGAAACTGGTAAATGAAATTAGGTACAGTAGTCTATAGTGCGATAATATGCACAAAAGAACTGAAGTCTGTATCGAAATGAATGGCCACCATTTTAAAAATGTGTTTAAATATCCATATTATGATTATTTTTCAATTTAACTTCATTCTTATATTGTACGCTAATGTGCTGTAACAGTTGTACACAGCATAATTAATACGTCCGAATGGATAGCTCAATTCGTGAGTAAAAACACTAAGTGTTAATACAGTACTGTATTTTGATTAAACAAAAAATCTAATGAAAATTATCAAACTCAAAATTGCGATATTTCCTAATTTACATAAATGGATGAACTACTTTTCTTCCCTCCTATACCTAGTAAAGTGATTTGTATTTTACGCCAATGTCATCGAACTCCAGTCTTGGAAGGGGGAGCAAGCGGTGTTTCCGCTTCTAGGCCTTTGATCCAAAGATATAGCCAGGTTAATATTAAAAATGTTAGTAAAAATAAAATGATGTCCCTGTATTTCTTAGGCCCAGCATTCCGTCCTTCTGGAAGGAGGTCAGGAAAATCTGGGTTATATCTTATACAACGCACAACATCACACTGAGAGGTAAAATTTTCTTCTAGCCAGTATTCGAACCCGGAGTCGAACCAATACCAATAGCAATAATAACAATGAGGTGCATCTGTCGCCTTCTGTTGATTCAAAGGATAACGTTTCTTGGTACAAGTCCAGTGAACACGGCATCGATTCCGCGTAGGAAAGTGAAGATGTAAATCCCTCCCATGGTGTTGTGTCATTTGTGTTGACTTTGCTCTGTACTGTCTTGTACCGTGCTGACTACATGGCCAGGGAGTGCCACAATTTGAAAAAGTTTAATGTTGCTTTATAATCCTCACACTAACTTTAATTTGCAGCCAATATTGCGGGTTCAAAACTGGTAGAAGACGATGAATTTTAAGGGCAATAAAATTTTTAGCATGGCTTCTTTGGGAAGGGAAGTGTAGCCGGGTCTCGTGTTGTAGCCCTACATTTACTCTACATTGTAACCTGTTGGGCTCTCATTGTCCTGAATAAAAGTCCCTAAGCCATGGATAATTGTCGGAAGAACATTGTTGGATAAATACGTAAATCGTTAAATTGCAGCAAAAATTTACAGGCTATTTCTCGCAAAGTCAAAATGTTGAGGCAGCACAACGAGCCCAGCCCATCAGCCGAAGGGCGCGTAGGCGTGTCCACACTCCGCCCGTAACGCGTGCCATCCTGATCCTCACACCAGTGTAGGCGAGGCAGGCCTGTGACCTAATCGTTGATGACTAATAACATCCTTACATTTTTGTTTTGAAAGATACATGCTACATTGTTAAATATTATGTGACATGAAATCTTGTTTCCTGCATTATACTATACACCAGCGTTTCTCAAACTCTTTTGAAGTGAGGACCACTTTTTTAAGTCAGAAGAGTTCCACGGACCACCTTACTCTTGTTCCCTTCGAAAGCAAATTTAGCTTTTTTGTAGCATATTTTAATATTAGTATACTTATGTTTTAAAATAGAATTAACCAATTATAATACTTTTCTAATTATACAGAATGTTTAAAAAATACGGGGCATAATTTCAGGTATGTATTTCCCGCATGTAGACAATCAAAATAGTTCATTACAACATGTGTCCGGAAATGCTGTATTTACGAGTTATGGCCTTCACAACATTGAAATTCATCGGAACCATACCTCATGTTTTAGAAGACACTCCACTGATCATCCGTCAACACATTCACCTCTTGCATGATGGCGCTCCTGCACACTTCAGTCGTACGGTCGCCGGTACTTGGATCGAAGGTTTCCTGATCGATGGATAGGTAGAGGTGGCCCAATTGCTTGGCCTCCACGCTCACCTGATCTGAACCCTCTCGATTTCTACTTGTGGGGCCATTTAAAATCATTGGTTTATTCGAATCCGGTGCCTGATTTGGAATCCCTTCGGAATCGAATTGTGGCATGTTCTGAGGACATACACAATACTCCTGGAGTTTGGGATCGTGTTCGCAGGTCAATGAGACATCGATGTGAGGTCTGTATTCAAGCAGGAGGTGGACATTTTGAACATCTTCTGTAATGACAACGACCTGCGGAAAGAAAAACGTTCCGGTGAATTTCAATGTTGTGAAGGCCATAACTCGGAAATGAAGCATTTCCGGACACATGTTGTAATGAACTATTTTGATTGTCTACATGTGGGAAATACATACCTGAAATTATGCCCCGTATTTTTTAAACACCCTGTGTTTTTTGTAGTCAATCACAAGTAACTTTTAACAAATTCTGTGCATTGTTGATTCATTGCTTGCCTATTAGCAGTTGTGTGAGATCCTTCTTATGTGGTACATGCAGTAGTTGTTCATGTCTCTGTTAAATAGTATCCATTATAAATAATGGAAAACTGGGTTCGATCCGGATCTTTGAAAATAAAGGAACATGATGATACGCTTCATTTAGACAGTGCTTATAGTTCAGAAGCTGTGTGTGAAGAAATATATATTAATTATAGCGCCATTAAAGAAATATCTAGTCCTAGTGGTAGTTATTAAAAGAAAATACTTTCGTAAATATGACAAGAGTTATTTGGAACTTGGATTTACTTGGTGCGGCAATGAGAGTGAATCAAAACCTCGGTGCGTTGTTTGTTACGAAGTGCTTTCAAACGAGTTTATAAAACCCGCGAAATTGAAACGGCACTTAGAGACGAATCACGCAAATGTAAAAATTAAACTTGTCGAATTTTAAAATAGGCGGAGTCTAAAATTTCTTATATTATCGTCATCTGGAAAAACAAATAAAAAATTAATGCAGTAACATGCCCGATTTTCGACAAGTAAAGATGCAATTTGGCACGTTATATTATTAGTGTACGACGTACAGTACGTGCCCATTTCATTGTACATAACTGGGTGTCGGCAAAACTATTAAAAAAGTCATAAATACATGAAAAGATTCGGTACTTTGGTCCTCTGTTATGAATTCGGGTAGTCCCTGGCTGGGTTACAGGAGCGGCTCCAGATGTGCAGGGAAACGATGGCGAGAAACACCACGTTCGTAGTTCATAGTGCTTTAAATCTCTCTTTTGTTGTAGAGAGTAGAATGGGAAGTGGGTAGACGAGTAGGGTAAGAAATTTCATAAAATATTAGTACTGGGAAAAAAAGTGAAAGGCGATTGTCATGTGTTATTTCCAAACTCTGAGATTTTCATCTATAGTGTGATACGCAATTCGTTTGAATTTTATTTCTTCTTCTGTCTTTTTTGAAGGACCATAAAGGCAGAACTCGAGGACCACAGGTGGTCCGCGGACCATAGGTTCAGAAACGTTGCTATGCACAGACGTCGACAACAAAAGTACTTCCATGAACTAGTGTCAAAAGGGATTAATACAAAACAATACTTTCACTTATTTGTTTAAGGCTAGAAGTACGATTACCTATGTCACCAAACTTCACGGCAATGCTAAATGGACATGGGAAATTGAAGGCTTAATTCCCCCGATTTAAAATAGTTGGAGATCCAACATGTACAGCACGTGTGAAGAATGAGATCAAACCTAGATCGTATTATTACTATTATTGCGCAATAATTTGAACAAAGAGGGGAAAGAATTAAGGGAGAGGATAAACCAAAAGGAAGGAAGATGTTGTGATAATCAGGCTTCGGTCTAGGGTCACCGAGTCACCAGACTAAAGTCTGGGATGCACGGAATATAAATGGCGTCATGACCCGTGAGGTGGGGTGCACTGCGAAATGACAAGTTCCTTTCAACGTGCAGACTTACACCTTCCGCTATTTCTTCCTCGACCTGTCCCGTGATCACTTAGATCACATTTCCGTCCCCTAATGTATGTGGTACCTAAGAGGTTCGTCTGTTTTCGGCTTTACCCTTTCAAAATTTTCTAGAGCTCCTTCAGTGGAGCAGCGTAACCCGCAGTGAGACAAGTGGCTAATAGGCTTGGAGCTCACATATTCAGTTTCTTTCAGCCCCGAACACTTTGCAAGGACGCGTTTTACGTAACTTTTTAATTTCTCCTCCCACTTCTCTTTTAATTCAATTCAATTTCAATTCAATTCACATGTCTTAAATCATAGCCAGGAAGAGAAAGATGACATGAAATAAATGTAAGGAAGTCGGGTACCTAATGATGTTTGAAATATCTCGTACTCTAAAGCCTTTTATTAGAAAAGAATTTCTCAAAAGAGTAATGATTAAAATAGCTTAAATAACTTATCCATAAGAAGTTTTTAATTTTGAAACACTACGAATTTCTCGATCAAGTATCGAGAAAAGAATTAAGAAAATTCCTGATTATATTCAAGAGTTAGGTTGAAAAAGAAGCAAGAAAAATCGTATATTATTCACTGGCTCTTGATGACAGCAGTGACATTACTGATACAGCAAAGCTTGAGATTTTTATCCGCGGGATTGATCAAGATGTTAGTACAGGAACCGCCACTGGTTGTAGTTTTCATGCCAAGTACCTTTCCTCCGTCTCCTTACTTCATAGGCTGTCTGTCGCATGTAATCGCTGCAGCTCGAGTTTTGGTCACCGCTGCCTTAAGGTAACATCAAGTTTCCATTGTCAATGATAACTACTCTTTGTGTACCGTTCGTGTCCTCGCGTTAATGTTAACGTTTTCATTGTGAATGGGGCTTTACACCTTGTAATGGAATGTTGTTTTAATAGATGAAAATAAAAATGGGTTGTTGTCAGTCATTGCCGAGCCTCCTGTCCATTACACACCTCAAACAGATGTCAAGCGTCAGCTGAAACTTGTTTCAGATCGTTCCATCAATTTACCCATTTTTAAGTAATTACACCTCACAATTTTTTTCGAAGCACTTCACGGAATTTACTATCCTTGTTCATAAACAACGATCCTGTTTTTATTTATTACATCTCCACTACAATTTCACATTTATTTTTACTATCTCATTGTACGAAGTAAGTAGGTTTGATCCATGTGGCGACAGCCCATGGAGGGTCAAGGCCGACCAGCTGTGCTGCTGGTATCACGTCTACATGCTTCAGCAGATTAACTATAATTTAAACAGTACGGGGGTAACGTGTGGCAAGCTTATTGATCCCCTCCCTACTCGTTATAGCCGGTTTTCGAAGACGAATTTCGCTGCGTCACCTTCTTTCCCAAAATTCATCACAGTACCGGGGGGGGGGCAGTGTTGCCACGACCTACTCACGAAAATCAGGAGAAAATCATCGAAAAAAAAACAGGAGATTACAGTAGATTAATTAAACATGAATTTCCTCTTTGTATTATAATATTAATTACAAAACAGTGTACTGTAAGAAAGATGATTACTGTTGTATTACTATATAAGTAGCACTTCCCTAACCAATGAAATGGAACAATTTTGCTAAATATAATTACTGTTATCTCTACTCAGCGTACGTATCAAAGTCATGCAATTTTGTTTTTACACAGTAATGTCTTATTGACAATGTTTCGCATTAAATCTGGAATTTTTCATGTATTCACGAAAGATTTATTTTAAAGGTGATATTAAATAAAATACTGCATTAGCTGTGACTATAACAGACGAAAAATTATCCGCTTTCTTGCTTTTACATAACTATCCTTTAAACTGTTCACCATCTTCCTACTATAATTTATAATATTCTGGGAGTATTTACTTTTTTTCTTTCTTTCTGGGACACTTTCACTCATTTTAAAAGATCACTGTGCAAGATATGTAACACAAAAATGCCATTACCTACACTTCACTCTCTCACTGTTTCACGTGCACACAATCAGAAACAAACTTCACTACTGAATAAGTTTCGTTCCTCCTCTGTCCCCCGAGTCCTCAAAACAATAATGAAATAACTTAATTCTGTCGTCGATTTGCAAAAGAGGATACGTCCAAAATAACAAAGTGTTGGAAAATCGCTACAAAAAATCATAAACTTAAAATATTAAAATGTTCATGGATCCTGAATGTATGTATCCATAGTGATCTAATTAGAAAAAAAAATTATGAACATTTTAATTTAACTTATAGTTTTGCGATTTTCCAACACTTTATTTCCGAAATGTCTCCTTTTGCAAATTGATGATTTATCACATGCTTACGCTGCATGAAGATTATATACGTGTGTGTGTGTGTGTGTCTGCATCCTTTCGTGCTAAGGTTTCAAACATTCGTTCTCTATCATTCTGTAATTATGTTTAGACTATCGAGTGGATTGGAGACACCCATAACTCTGAGCCATGTGTGTAAAACACGGTCTTTATCTGCTGATATCATAATCCGCCGCTGGACTCCAGGCGAGAGCCGTCTCCTTGCTTCTTGTAAGCATCATTGTGGCGACGCAATATGAGCAGGGAGACAAATGAAAGCATTGACTTGTGTATAAGATGCAAAATAAGACATGATGACATAATATAGGCCTATGTGTACTAAAGTAATGAGTTGAAAATCCGGGTATAGAACTAGGTCACTGCAGCATGCCAAAAAGACAGGAGAAATTCGGACTTTTGACATAAAAATCAGTAGAGCAGTAGATTCAATGGAAAAACAGGAAATCTCGTGCTAAATCAGTAGGTATGGCAACACTGCCGGGGGGGTACCGGTTCAATACTTTGGCCGAAATTTCATGATACTTGATACTTTTTCAGAACATGACAAAGATGATAATCCAGCTGTTGAAGACACTGACTGATGTTGCTGATACAGCTGCAATTAAAGCATTGATGCAGGCAGACACTTCAAGTTGTCAATGTCTTCAGCATTTGCAGTTTCTTGTCCTGGGTTTTTACTCATATAGATAGACCTTTCAGTTATTGCTGCAGCGCTAAAAACGTGATCAGGAAATACAGTGTATCAGGATTCAAAAGTCAAATTCGTGTTTGTGCACATTCACTAACAGCATTGTGGTTGGTAGCTGCTTTCCTGTAAGCCAATAGAAATAAACTGACAATATTGTATTGGATCATAACTCTCCCAGGATGAACCCTCAACCATTTGGAGTCTTCATGATTGTAATATGTTTTCAAAGCCAAAAATGTCATATATATATATAAGAAAATACAGTATGGATAATAACATCATTGTCAACATAACAAAGGAATTGAATGTTTCGAAGACAGTAACGTTGAATAATGAAGAACTAGTGATTTTATAAACAAATATATTCGGTACGTTCTAACCACTTTGACTGATGAACGTATATTTAGAACGTACGTGACTTCTTGGTGACGCTTGTTCTAGAGCTAACGTGGTGCGTTGACAGAAAATGCAACTTGTCAGTCAGTACTTACATTTAATATTAAAAACATTTATGCACGAAAATTGGAGTGATATGGGTCACAAACGAGGGTGAATCTCTTAATTAAGCTGTACACATCCCAACATTGAGAGACCCATTGGCATGGATGGGCAACTTGTGCTCCGAAACTGCTAAAAAACCTTGAAAGAGAGAAAGACAGACGGCGCCAGCCACAGCAGTTACAAGTTGTTTGTAGTTTCGCTGCAAAAGCAGTTCACTGCCACGGTGCGCTCTGGCGGCTCATGCAGGTGGTCGTGATATCTACTCCACGA